>NW_006256414.1:2146624-2185343 GCF_000478725.1 Eutrema salsugineum
TTTTTAAAAAAATTAAAAAATAAAAACTAAATCCTAAATCCTAATCCCTAAACCCAAATATTAATTTAACAATATATATTTGGATTTAGGGTTTAGGATTTAATGTTTATTTTTTATTATTAAATTTAATGTTTGGGATTAGAGATTAGGGTTTAGGATTTAATTTTAATTTTTTAATTTTTTTAAAAATTTAATATTATGCTTGGGTTCACTATTTTAATTTAGGGTTTAGTTTTTCATATTAGAAAAGAAAATTTAAAATGTGCTATTTTGATAAAATACTTTAATTAATTTTATTATTTAGCTGATTTTTATTGGTTAAAATAAGAAAGATTAAATAAAAGAATAATTTTAATATCTAAATCAAATTATTTCATTTGAATATTATTAAATTTTAAATTTTCTGTGATAAAAAAGTCAACTTACCTTAATTGTTTTATGAAGATAATATTCATTTATTTTAAAACTTAAATGACATGTTTTGATTGGTTAAAAAACAAAGGGGTGAATGAAGAGGTTCACCCCTAGAATTGTTCAATACTTATTCTACAATTCGGTTAACTGAATCTCCGAGAATCTAGGATCAGATCTAGAGAATATATTTCTTTCCTTTTCGAATTATTTAATTTCCTAATTATTTTTTTAAATTTTTTATTTCTTTCCTAATCAGATCTAGAGAATATATTTCTTTCCTTTTCGAATATATTTCTTTCTTTTTCAAATAAATTTTATATTATAAATTTTTTTTTTTTTTTTTTTTTTTTGTTCAAATAGATATTTCATTGATAGAACCTAAACCGGCTGGTTCTGTTCCTGAGATTCAAACCAATCTCGGATTGAGTTTTTGGCAATTGAGTCTGCTCTCAGATTTGCCTTGCGAGAAATATTACAGAAACAAATGAAATCGAAATTTCCCGAGAGGGACTGAATGTCTTGGAGTATCCCATAGATTTCCGAAATCTGCTTCTTCTGGTTGATTGCTTTGATCAAAGTCTCACAATCCGAAGCCAACCATAATCGGCGAAAGTTTAGATCGACAACATGAGCTAGTGCCTTACGGATGGCCAGAGCTTCGGCTACAAGCGGAGATCCTACCTGCCTTAAAAGAGCCGATCCTTGGTTGATGATCCTTTTTCCGTCTTCTTCGAAAATCCAGCCTGCTCCAGCAATGAGGCGGTCCTCTCTCCAAGCCCCGTCCGAGAAACATTTGATTAGATCTCGTGGGGTTTTTTGGATTGATGTGCCAATGGCTTTCTCAGATGCGATTTTTGTCTTCTGATTCACCTCTTGCCATTCTCTCGCCCCTTTGATTGAGATCCCTATTATGTCTTCTTCCGATAGGATCCTTCCCTCAAAAAAATTTTTATTCCTTGCTGTCCATAATTTCCAGAGAATCCACGGGTAAATTGGTCCATTTGCAATTCCAGATGGTGGCAAGCAGATCTCCTTTTGTAATACTGTGACTGCAGTTTTCAGGTCTGGGATGGATGTGGGATCAAACGCGTTAGCAAAAGGCACCAGACTCCATACTTTTTGGGCAAAGGGGCAGCTGAAAAAAAAATGTTCCGCTGATTCCATATCCCCACAGCGCGCGCAGCTCGATGACGGGATTATCTTTCTTTTCACCAAATTTTCGCCAACTGGTAAAGCATTCTGTAGATTCTTCCATAGAAAAAGCTTAATCTTTTCTGAGCATCTCTCCTTCCATATGTATTTCCTCCAGTTGAATTCCGGTTGATGATCAAAGGTGTGCGAGGTCTGAATTTGAGGTAGGATTGCAGAATGATATCCTGATCGCGTCGTGTAGTCTCCTGAGGCGTTAGGTATCCAGATTATCTTGTCTGCTGCATTGGTGAGACTTGGTTTAATGCATTGGATCTCCTCCTCAAACTCCGGTAATACCTCTCTGATCTTTTCCCGGTTCCATTCCGTTAGATTCTTCATTAGTAGATCAGATACCTTCATTTTGTAGACATGTT
This sequence comes from Eutrema salsugineum, assembly GCF_000478725.1. Taxonomy (NCBI): domain Eukaryota; kingdom Viridiplantae; phylum Streptophyta; class Magnoliopsida; order Brassicales; family Brassicaceae; genus Eutrema; species Eutrema salsugineum. The sequence continues at coordinate 2,148,604 of NW_006256414.1, forward strand.
CTGCTGCAGGACCAATGGGTTTCCGATTGTGGGTTGTAGAGATCCAGTTGTCCTCCCATACCCTTGTTGTGTTCCCGTTTCCTATGGCTTTTCCCAGGTTAGGTAATAACAGATCTCTGCCCACTAGGATTCCTTTCCACCCGTGTGATGATGATTCCATAGGAGATGCATCTAACAGGGACTCATTTTGGTAATACTTCCCTTTCAGGATTCGGCTTAAGAGGCATTGTGGGTTTTGCAGAAGTCGCCAACTGAGCTTGGCGAGCAGGGCATTGTTGAATTGTTGAATGTCTCGGAACCCCATCCCTCCCATGTCTTTCCCTCTTGTCATTTTATGCCAAGCGACCCAACACATCTTCTTCTGTTCGGGGTTTGCATCCCACCAAAACCGGGTAAGTGTTGACTGTATCCTTTTACAGAGACTAACTGGTAGTTTGAAACATGACATAGCATGGGTTGGCATTGCGGCCAGAACTGACTTTAATAGCACCATCTTGCCAGCGCTGGAGAGCATTTTTGAAGACCAGGATATGGAGCGTTGCCTTATGCGGTCCACAATAGAGCTAAACAAGTCTCTTTTTGATCTTCCAAAGTGCTCTGGCAAACCAAGGTATTTTCCCACTCCTCCCTCAGTGTCTATTTCCAAAATGGTTTTTGCTCTTGCACGAATGGCTTGTCCTGTTTTTCTGGAGAAAGATATCGAAGATTTTTGGTTGTTGATCTTCTGTCCTGAGGCTGGTTCATATTTCCTCAGAATTTCCTTTAGACTCTTGCAACTTTTGATATTGGATTTGCAAAAGAACATTGTGTCATCAGCGAATAATAGATGATTTATCATTGGACACCCTCTTGCCACTCTAACTCCAGAAAGTTTCTTTGTCCTTTGAGCTTTGTGGCACAGTCCTGATAGAACTTCTCCACAGAGGATGAAGAGATAAGGGGACAGGGGGTCGCCCTGTCGGATTCCTCTTGATGGCTGGATCAAACCCTTAGCTTCTCCATTTATCAGAACTGAGAACGTGACCGAGGTAACACACTGCATTATCCACATGATCCATCGAGGATGAAAACCCATCTTTTCTAGTACTAGCTTCACGAAATCCCATTCTAGCCTGTCATAGGCTTTTGTCATGTCAGTCTTGACTGCCATTGCTCCTCTAACCTCTGCTTCTGATGTTTTCAGGAAATGTAGAACCTCATGGGTAATCAGTACATTATCAGATATTGCCCTGCCTGGAACGAAGGCCGATTGGTTCTCAGACACGATGGCATCGAGGTAAGGGTGCAGTCTTGCTGTGAGTATCTTAGAAACAATCTTGTAGAAAACATTGCATAAGGCTATCGGCCTATATTCAGCCACTTCCTTAGGAGCTTTGGTCTTTGGTATAAGGCAAATGTGTGTATGATTGATGCCCTGAGGTAAGCAGCCCGTTACAAAGAACTCTTTGATCTCCTCTACAATTTTTGGTCCCATAACATCCCAGTTTGTGTGATAAAAACTTGCTGAGAAACCATCTGGTCCAGGCGCTTTATCCGGATGAATGGAGAATATTGCTCTTTTTATTTCTTTCACGGAAGGTTCTTCGATTAGTTGCTCATTAATTGCAGGGGTAATACGGGTTTCAATAGCTTCCGATACAATTGCTTCTCTCTCACTGTCTGCCGAGGTAAATAACTTTTGGAAGTAAGCTGTAATGGTCTTGGTTATCTGTTCTTCCTCATAAACCGGAGTTCCTTCAAGATTGTTTATGACAGAGATAGTATTTCGTACTCGTCTGCATCTGGTAGCTGCATGGAAGTAGCTACTGTTTTTGTCTCCAAGACTCAGCCAGAGTTGTCTACTTCTTTGCTTCCAGAACTCTTCTTCCTTACGATGAGCCTCTTTCAACTCTGCGTTCAGTTTAGATATTAGCAGATAATTACTTTCTGCACCGGTCATGGCTTCATCTAGTTCCTTCTCCTTTGATTCGATGATTTTGCTATTATTCTTGTGATGCTCTTTTTTCCATTCTATCAGGCTTCGTCTGCATTGACCCAGTCTGACATCAACTGAGGCTTCCGGGTTATAGTTCCAGCTTTTCTCGATAAGCATCTTCACACTTTGATTATCTCTTAAACTTCTGTCATATCTGAAAAGTCCTTTTTTCCTTTTTCCAGGTGCAAAACTTGTAAGGATAGGTCTATGATCAGAAGCTTCAAATCTCAAATACTCACACCTTCCCATCGGGTAATGTTCAAACCAAGCACTGTTTGCCATTGATCTGTCTAGTCTGCATTTGACATGGTGTTTATTTCTATTACCCCTCCATGACAGGAAGTTGCCGGAGTGTTGTAAGTCAAATAGATCGCATTCAGACATGAATGATCTGAACTCCACAAACGACTCCTCCGTTCTGCTAGGACCACCCATTTTCTCTGTGCTGTCAATGATGTCGTTAAAATCCCCAGTAAGTATCCATGGCTGATCTCTGTTGGCAGTGTCAGCTTTCAGTTTGTTCCATATTTCATGTCTCTTCTTTCTCTCAGGATGGCCGTACACAAAGGTTGCATAGAAGAGCTTTCCTTTATATCGAATTTCTGTGTCTATGAAATTTTCGCATCCATGTCTTACTGAGAGATCTATGTCATCTTTCCAGCATAGGATCAGACCTCCGCACCGAGGAGAAGATGGTGGCACTGTGAAGTGGTGGTTATATTCCAGAATTTTGAGCTCTGTGAGAACAAAATGATCAGCGTTTTTGGTCTCCATGAGGAATAGAATTTCTGGGAAATCAAATTTCTTTTTGATTCCCTTTAGTCTGTGAACTGTCCAGGGATTCCCCAGCCCTTGACAGTTCCAGCTAATCATCCTTAAGGAACGGGGCTGGATGGATTGGGAAAATCCACCCTACCTTTGGAGCTCCTTGGTATGATATTCGGTCTCGGTGGCTGCACAGCCCCTGGTGAAAGACGTCCTTGAGGTACGCTTCTGCTTGAACTTCCTCTGTGATACGTAGTTGTACCATTCTCCTCAAAACGAGGGATAGCATTTGTTTGAGATCTCCGCCTTGGGGAGTTTTGGATTAGCATGACCTTACGTCGTTTAGAATTTGCACCCTTCAAGATTGAGGGGCTGAAGTGGGTTTTCTTTTGTCCCGGAGGTCTCCCACGTTTTTTCGGGCCCGGTTCTTTTCCAGTTTTGTTAACCGCGTCTCCCATATCTTCGTTAATAGGTCCTAATCTGAGGCTGACTGGAATTCTTTCATGTTCTTCCCGTGATTGATTATCAGTATCATTATTCTGGTTTTGGGTTCCTAGGGAAGACATAACCATGTTGGCTGCGGCCTCTTCAAATTCACCCGCAACTTCTGCCAACCGGATTCTTTCTTTCCTAGCTTCTCGTTCAGTTGGATCATCACAGTCTGCGTAACGAACCATTACTTCCCGCAGTTCTCCAATTGCTTCTTCCATTGCATTTTGGGGTAGGTCGTTCACTGGGGCTATCGGAATGTCCACTAGATTGTTGCTGTGTCTGAGACTTCTTGACGTTCCCGACAGTTCTTCCATTGGTCTTACTGGAGAGGTAGGGATCAGGTCCTCTCTACGTTTTTCTTTCCAAACTTGTTGGGTCGAGCTCCTCCTCTGGTTATCAAAGCCAGTTTTTCCATTGGTGTGTCGCAGATTAGAAGTGTAGGATGTCTCTCGGCGGTGATGGGAGCCATAGGATCTTGAATCTTCTCTTCGTTCCTTGCTTTGATGGTAGGAACCACGAGAGGTATGACTTCTTTCAAGGTATTCTTTTTGTTGGAAATGAGCATCATACCGAAAGCTTGACGAGACCCTTTCATCAGATCGCTTATCGGTATATTCTCTACTCCTCTGAGGGCCATACCTCTTATACTGTTCTGTCTGCTTTGATTGCAGATGATAATGTCGGTCTCTGTCCATAACTCCAGTCGCAGGTTCTTTCATGTCCGAGCCCTGAGAGGTCGTTCTTTTTTGGTGGAGGGGAGACTCAGTAGGCCTGGCAAGTAAAGGGCATGTCTCTGCTTCGTGCGTCAGGTATAGGCAATTTGAACAGAATTTTCCAATTTTTTCATAAACAGGCGAAGCCACTATCTCTTCTCCATCGGGGAATTCTACATGGGATTTCATTATGAGTGGTTGCGTTCCGTCGATCTGGACCCTCATTCTGGCTACAGTTGCCGTAATATCCAGCTTTTCCAGGAGACCAATATCTTCTCCTATTCCTTGAATTATCTCCTGCGTCCACAGGTGAACGGGTAGCCCTTGTACCTTGATCCAGAAAGGAATCTTCGATGGGAACGATGGTGATAGAGTGGGCTCCCATCTTTGGATGATAACCATCCATTGGGCAAAGTGGTATGGTCGATTGTCCAGGACAATTTGGAGGTCTTCTTCGTTTTCGAACTGGAACTGAAATAGTCCTTGTCCCAGATCCGACCCAAAGGCTCGCGTTGAGGTTTTTAGAACATTTTTCCATAGGTCTGACAGGAAAGGAATAAGAGACCACAATCTTTGCTTTTCCGCGTTTGTGACTCTTCCGATCAGAGTGAGGGAGTGACGCTGAATCAGATCTGCATTTTTAGGCGTTTGAACTCTAATCCTTGATACTCGTTGGACGGGTTTATCAGTGCCTCTTGGGACCTCTTTGCCGTAGGATTTGGATCTGTAAGAGCTTGAGGCTATCGCCTTGCCTTTATCTTGGTGTGGTAGTCTGGATGCCATAAAGCCGGATTCAGTCACAGACCAGTGCAGCTTCTTTAGGTTCCAAGGATGAGCGAGAAAAAAACGGTTCTTCACCTCTACAGACCAGGTGAGATTGCTAAAAGTAACACTTTGAGAATAGCTCACAAGAACACGATCCTTTTCAATCCATCTCCCATTAGTGAACCTTATTTGGGTTCAAGCTTTGCCGATGTAGGAAGATGGGGACGAAAAAACCAGAGAAAACAGAGAGCACTGACGGGTGCTCGGAGAGGTAGAGGCCTTACCGGTGGTTTGCAGGGCCCTCCGACGGCGGTCGGGGGCGGAACCCGGCGAGGAGATCACCAGAAAAGTTTGAAGTTTGGAGAAGCTTACTAAAAATGGAAAAGGATTAGGGTAGCCGAAACTCCAAAGTAGATCTTAGTCTCTTAACGGTAAACTTCGTATAAATAAATTTTAATTAATATGGGTAAATTTGAATTAGAAGGGTAGAAGAGGTTAAATTATTAGTAGAAGTATTAAGGGGACAAAATTTACTACATAAATAGTAAGGGGACAATAATTATGTTTATTTGTCCTATATTTTTAATTCTTTCTATATAAAAAGATTCAGTGAGTCTTAAAAAAACTAGACATATCAGCTCTCTCTTTATAACACATCAGTTATAGATTTTTTTTTTTTTTTGAAGAATCAGATACGTCGCCAGCTTCTTCGTTTTCTTTACTCAAAATAAAATAGCTCAACATGAATTTAATTTACAACGAAAATTTCAAAGCTTTTCTTTGTTATTAATGATTTGTTCGTTACAACCAAATTTCTAAACATTTGAATTTGTTCTCTCCTCACATCTCATAGTATTTCATCAGATACTCTTAGTCTTCATCTGTCCTTGGATTGTCCTGATTTTCGACATGCAAGATATCTGGTCGTTCGTTCGACGAATTCATGGGATGTAATAGCCATATTATAACTTGAATTTGAACCGTCTGAAGTGAAAGTTGACAAAAAATAAAAAAGGATCGGGTCTGAGCAGAGATATTTCAGATTATTTCCATTGAGCTCGACTATCAGTGTAACAAGATGAACAAGGTATGATTTCAAGTGACATCTATTATTTTGTTAGATGAAATTCCTTGGAGAGCTTTACATCAGCCTAAACTTTATTTACTAGCTGAAGCTTAGCTTAATTTTTTTTCCTTCAGATTATTGATATTTTTACTGCAAATTGAGTCAAATGTTTGTAACGAACAATCTAACTATTGATTTTTAAGGCCTCCAAATCAAACAAACTTTCCTATTGTCGTATTGCGAGTAATGAGTCTTAAAAATTATATTGTCTTGGTTTTATTATAAAGTAACATCACTTCTAGTAGTTTACAACTCAAAGTTTCTTGTTCATCAATCATTATAAGTAAAGAAAATATTTACAACTAATGTATCTCTCCTTATATACAAGTTAGTTATCTAAGTTAGATTACTGAACCAAAAAAATGAAGAGAAAAGAAGGAGAGCAGACGTAAGAGGCCGAGAGAGAGAGAGAGAAAATAAAAAGATCAATGAGAAGGAGTCGTGAAAGGAAGAAGAAGAGAGAATAGAGGAGAAGCCTTGAGGAGGAAGAAAAGAAAGAAAGGAGAGAGAGAAAGAGAGAGTGGAAGAGATTTATGACAAAGAAAAAGAGAGAAAGCAGAGACATCACATAAATAAGAGGAAAGAGAACAAGTGTCAGGAAATCAGAATCAGAGGCCAAGACTTATCAGAGAAGGAATGGACCATCGCCATTGCAAAGAAGAAGAGTTGAGAAAGGTAGATCTGTTTGTGGAAGCTAAGTAAGGAAAGCAGGTCGAAGTGACTATAAAATACAATGTCAATTACAAACTCAATAGAGAATCAGAGATGACCTTTAAATTTCCTTGTTTCAGTGGACATCAAAATTTGATCCATGCGAAGGCTAAGCAGCCACTATACAATTGCCTTTTGTAAGGAGACCGCGCCAATGAGAGTCTATATGCTTATCATGACTTTTCTCCAAATAGTCATCTGATTTTGTATTGGCTTGTTTTTGTATTAGTCATTTTCCATCTAAATTCTCATAACATGCTAATACAGTGTTAAAAAAACCAAATATTTTGGAATTTTGGCACCAAAGCTAATTAAGTGGAACAGAGGAAGGAGTGAGTAGTTAAATGTTGTCGCTTAAAGAGTTTATTTGAGTATGTATGTGTGTATGTTTTGTTAGAGAAATTGGATTAGAATTGTATTATGGTGATTTCATTGACAATTATTATTGTCTAATTATGGTTTTGAGATAAATACAAATCCAAAATAGCAAAAAAGTTTCAAAGTGACTTTCTAACGATGTTTCTAACGATGCGAAACAAAGAAACTATATGATTGTGATTAAGAGAGAGCTAGAAAGTTTTCATAGAAGTTGAGAGAGGTGAATTACAACATAGTATAGTCAAAAATAGATCTGTACGCAGGGATTAAAGTATAGATTTTTAGAACAGCTTAATATTTAAAAACAAAACACATATTTTTTTTTTAATTTTTTATTATATATGTATAGTGGATAATCAATAGATTTTTGCATGGTTAAGAAGATCACTAGTTTATATGATTAAAAAACCCACATATATACGCAAGTATTCATCTAGTTAAAAGTAATTTATCCATTGCATGATTAGAAATCAAGCCAAGCATTAAGCAAATTCGACCAAAAGATCTAGTTCGATATGATAATTAATTAATAATACATAATAATAGGACGAGATAATAAGATACAATGGTTGGCTTTCACATCAGACACTCGACTTCAAGCGACATATGACTTCAAGTGACATAGGATGTGGCGTTTCAGCTATTGTCATCCTTATGATAGCATTGTGGTCTTGACCGCCACTGTTTTTGAAGCTAATGTAGAAGATTGCATTCCTCGCCTTCGCCTTCTTCTTCGACTCCACATCTTGTCTGGTTTGCACAATTATCTTTACCAGCTCAAGTGGCGTTGGTTTGTCCTACAAGCAATACAACACCAACAAAGAGATCATCATTAACCTACATGAATTCCCCTCTCTTTCAAGTCCAAGTCTCTTGTTTTTTTTTCTTCTCACTTTTAAAAAATAAGAACTTCCCATCACGGCAAAGAATGCGAGTTGAGCGTAGAGAAGAAGCCATTCCTTTTCTTCTTGCACCTCTGATTCTTCCATCTCGTGGTATTGCTTATCACTGCCCGTTAGGAAATCCTCAGGCAGCCAATTGGGCATGTCACCTTTGAAGTGTTCATCCACAGCAAGTAGTTCGGAGCTATGTGGTTTCTCCTCTACAGGGTTGGGTTTAAACAAGGAAAATAATATTGCAGTGTTATATCGAGACAGAGACAGAGAGAGTTACATTTAAGTAACAAAAGGTGCATTACCCATTTGCATTTGACCTGGTATTGACACCCAGCACGTTACATTTAATTTCAAGAAATCTCTGTCAACGTCAGAGACACGACTAGCAAGAGTAGCAGACATTGTGAACTTGGTAGTGGAATCGCGTAATGGATCATGTGCCTCTAATAATGTCTCTGTAGAGAATGTTCCGATAGAAAGGATGCCGTGTACACCCAAAAGATGGAAGTTTGTCCCCTACAAAGACCAAAAATTAAGCAAAGCAAGAACAAACTTGGAAGCTATAAATTAAAAAAAAAACTTAGGAAGGAATTTACCTCGTGCAAATTGTAGGAATGAAGTTCAATTCGACCACACAGGATCTGATTAAGAGAGGGAGAGAGACTCAAAATCAAAAATCCCACAAAATCTGACTTGGACAGAGTCAAATATAAAAATTACCAACTTATGATATTCCTCTTCGCAGTAAGGGTGGCCAGGTATTAGTACTATGAGAGATTCCTCTGGATTTTTGAGGAATTCCGCTTCATAAACACCATAAGTTGTATAAACGCCATAATTTATTGATGAAACAGGTGGCATCTGCGGTTTTGGTTCAGAGAACTCCGGTGAATATGAATAGATCCACGGAGGTGTAGCATAACAGGGTCGTGGTCATGGTACATCGAAGTCATACAAGTCTAATTCATACTCATAGAAGCGTGGAAAAGGGCTGGAATCTGAATCAGATTCCTCCAGCGGGTGCGGTGAGCTGTAAGGGGAAAGGAGAGTAGCTTCAGATTCCTCCAGCAGCTGCGGTGAGCCGTAAGTTGTTGGTGGTGCATATACTTCATAGAGCGGTTGCGGTGAATGGTAGCCGTAAGTTGTTGGTTGTGAATGTGCATCTGCTTCTGATTCTTCCATTGGCTGCCTTTGGGGAGAATCCATCGGCTCATGACAGTTGTAAAACACGATATCATATCATCGATAAAGGCCAATAGTGCGTGGTTCATCCACAACAAAAATCCAATTACCATAAAATTCACAGGGGTTTCTTCTTCTTGCTTTGACATGACGTAAGGAAATCTCACCATACCCTAATAAAATCCTGACTGATAAATATAAGGATTTGATTCCTGAGACAGTAAAACATGAGTAACTGATAGATACGATCCAGAACTCACAAGCCTAGAAGAAGACCACGGAGGAAGAAGGGTCTTCTTGGAGGATAGAGATTCAATGGTGGATTGAAGATGATGACAGAGTTTATAGGAAGAAGATGGTTTTGATATTTGATTGAATGTTCAGCCATGGCCAAAGGGGCTTACATATAAACGTAACAAGTTTCCTCGGTTAACACAATAATCGGAATTACAAGTTTAAGACATAAACCAGAAATTAAGGAAACCAAGATTAACCGAGATAGGACAAGGATGAAATGCCTCTTACTTAGGTGATGAGATATATCCACTGAACATGTAATTGTGTTGATAAAAGTGTTGCCGAGATAGATCACGTATTGGAACAAAGCAAGAACATTGTAACCTTGAAAAAGTTTGTGGCTGCGATGTTGCAATGCTGTAACCTGTGAGATTGCGGAATTTTGTTTAGCACAACCTGTAGAGAGTAATCCAAACATCACATCTTCGGGTGTAACACAATTTAGCAGGTTTTGTGAAATCGATGGAGCAACAAATACAACATCATCACGGCCCCATTCTGTTTGAATATAGAAGACTGCATAAATCAACATGTGGTCGTTTCAAAATGAACACGCAGGAAACGCACCGTCATAAGACTTGAAATTTGCTGCTGTTTCTTAGCCTTATGTCTTCAACAGTGCCACTCGACAAAATGGTCTTCCATCAGAATAAGATCTACCTTTTTTGGCCGTGACCATATTATTGCAAACCAAACCAGAATCTGATAAACAACTGCAGGTGATGGAGACAGTTTGTCCAGTTTTTTCGGCATCACTTGGTGTGCATCTAGCAGCGACTTACCAAGTGATTCGCCTGATCGCCTCCAACATACACATCAACAATTACAGAAGCAGAAAAATCCATCAAGAACAATTCTGAATCCGCCCGCATCGTTGTGGTCCAGTGGTAGAAAGGGTTATGTGGGGTGTTACACCACTTCACCCAGGTTCGATCCTTCCTGGAAACAAAAACATAATTATGTAGGAAGTCTGGGTTTGAGCCAAAGGCCCAAACAGTTTACATGGTAGTCTAGTAACAGGCGATTTGGCTACTCCCTAGCATTAGTTGGAAAACATTTCAAACTCGAGACATGTAGTGTGGTGGCCCATTTGGATCTCATGGATCTCATGGCCCGTTGACTCGGGTTCGCTTGAAACTCATAGTGTCTGTTGAACCGTTGAATCAGAGAAAAGTCCACACTATAATACTTTGGTGCGTTTTTATCGGGGTCGACAGGATTTATAAAAAAGAACAATATTGAATCCCCTGTAATCGTCTCTAAAACCTCAAGATTTTTATGAGACAGTAAGTGATGTGGTGTCGGTGTGTCGAGGGTTTGTCAAGTTTTACCCTAAATGAAATCAATAGCCACAAGTGCACAGTTGATCGATTGTAGTACTTAGGGATCGAATCCACAGGGAAGGAGGATCTTTTCCTGCAAAAGCATTTGAAAAAAATATAAAGTAAGGAAGTCTAGAACCAAACGGTTTTGTGGGGGTTTTGGTGGTGTGTTTAAAATGTAAAAACGAAATCTAAAAAGAAACTACGAGAATTAAATGGCCTAATAACTAAACTTAACGAAAATGAATAAAAACGAGAAAAACGGATATTCTAATTGCTTAAATGAAAATTAACTAAAAAGGAATGAGAATATTGAACTAAAGCTTGAAATAAAAACAGTTTGAATCTAAAAGGAAGAAAGCGTTGGGCTTCAGGGAAGTTTTCTCAGGGGTACGAACGATTCAAAACATTGCTAGAGAGTAAAATTGATAAGATCTTAGCTTAAACTTTTCGAACTGGAGTCACGGACGTATGAATACGCCACTGTCGTGATCATAGACAACTATCTCTCTCAACCCTGACTAGTAGGTTTCCATTCTGGCCCTGGAAAAGAAGAGATGCATTATGTTTAAGACTCGTCAGCATTCACAAATCGCCCATAGGTAGGTTTCCACTCCTATGTTTGTTTTGCTCTCCCAAACTAGATCTGACACCGGATGAACACTTTCGTGTCACCAAGCATCTGGATCAGATTGTAGTTCATGACGCTACTCTGATGGTTGACTTGATGTGTGTGTCGAGGGTGTCAAGTTTTACCCTAATTGAAATCGATAGCCGCAAGTGCATAGCTGATTAATTGTAGTACTTAGGGATCGAATCCACAGGGAAGGAGGATCTTTTGCTGCAAAAAGCCTTTGAAAATAAGTTAAAGTAAGGAAGTCTAGAACTAAACGGTTTGATGGGGGTTTGGTAGTGTCTTTAAAATCTAAAAACGAAATATTAAAAGAGAATACGAAAATTAAATGACGTAATAACTAAACTTAACGAAAATGACTAAAAATGATAAAAACGGATATTCTAATGCTTAAATGAAAATGAACTAAAAAGGAAAGACAATATTGAACTAAAGCTTGAAAGAAAATCGCAGGAAATCAATGGAGAAAAAGGCGTTGGGCTTCAGGGAAGTTTTCTCAGGGGTACGAACGATTCAAAACATTGCTAGAGAGGAAATTTTGTAAGATCTTAGCTTAAACTTTTCAAACTGGAGTCACGGACGTATGAATACGCCACTGTCGTGATCATAGACAACTATCTCTCTCAACCCTGACCAATAGGTTTCCACTTTGGCCCTGGAAGAGAAGAGATGCATTATGTTTAAGACTCGTCCTAATTCACAAATCGCCCATAGGTAGGTTTCCACTCCTATGTTTGTTTTGCTCTCCTAAACTAGATCTGATACCGGATGAACACTTTCGCGTCACCAAGCATCTGGATCAGATTGTAGTTCATGACGCTACCCTCATGCAGTAAAAACGAATTCAGAAGAAAAAGTTCTATGATTCGGCTCAAAAGCTCATGGAATCCTCATCGAACATATAAATTCCCATCGAAAATCCCTTAATCCCAACAATAAAACTACTCAGACATAATGAACGAAATCAAAGACATAATATTAAGAAGTAGAATAGAAACCGAAATTGAAAAAGAAAGAACAAGGGTTCAAGAGAACAAATATCTCTCTCCCAAAAAACTAAAGCTTAAAAGTATTCTAAAACAATAAGAAAGATATATGATAGATGATGATCGATTAGGGTTCTTAAAACATGTATTTATAGTACTCAAGACATCTCTGGACGTCACTTAGGGTTTCTCCAAATGAGTGAATCATTGTGGGCTTCAGAAATGGGTCTTCGGGCTCGGAGTTGGCTGGCCGCGGTCGGGATGGCTGTGACCGCGGGAAATGGATGGCTGGCCGCGGTCGCGGTGCTTCTGACCGCGGGAAATTGCTTGTTGGCCGTTGGATTGCCAAGCTGTAAAGTGTGCTGGAAAGCTGATACTTCCATCTTTAAGATCCCCAAATTTGAGCTGGATCAGACGGTGAGAAGGCCTTCAATCAGGGGTGAACTTCTGACGGTTTGACTCTGAGCTGAAATCTGGTTTTCTGTCCATTTTGTTAAGCTTTTCCCTAAGTTACCTGAAAAGAGTCTTGGAACTACAAATACTAGAAAAACGTAATAAAAGTACTTAAAAGCAATTAAAAGCATAGAAAAAGTATTTCAAAACGATCCATAAAAGTGGTCAAAATACGGTGTCACCAACTCCCCCAGACTTAAACCTTTGTTTGTCCTCAAACAAAGCAAAAGCCTAAACTGGTTAAGTGAAAACAAAAATAGGGAATGCACAAATCTCATAGACATGAACTCCAAAACTAGGACCAAAGATAGTGCATCAATCCACAACTTAGTCTAGAAAATTCTCACCAATGCACAAAAGATACTAGTCCACTTTTTCCGTCATGCAAAACTTAAACAATCTAAATCTTGATTCTAGTCAACTAGCTCTCTACATTCATTAATTTCAATAGTGAGTTCTCATTAAAGACATCATCCAGGGTAGACGGCGTTTGGCATTAAAGGGTTGTTTAAGTGGTGGAGTTAAAGTGTTTCGGGTTACCTGAAGATATGGAGGATGCAAGATAATATGCAAAACCGCAAGAGAGATAAGGATATGTTGAGGACCGCAATTTTCAGTCACTTCTTCTTGCCAAATGTTGTTGCATAATCATTCCTCCTTTGTTGTAAACAGCTGTTCCCCCAGACTTAGATTCTTTCCGAGAATCAGAAAACAATCTCCAAAACTCCATAAAATCGAACTCCAGTTGCCTTGGGACTTAAAATTCGACCTCTCTAGACTCTCTAAGGCTTTTCTTTCCTTTCTTTTCTTATTATCAGATTTTTTTTTTTTTTTTTTTTGAAAAGGAAATGTCTTTTAAAGAGAGAGAGAGTCTAGAAGATGAGATTGTACCAAAATTTAAGATTTTTCTAAGGCAAACTGAGCTTCCTCTTGTGTTGAATCATTCCGGGAACTTTTCCGGCAAATCGCAGGTCTCTGTCCTTGGTGACTGAAAACTGCGTCGTTCCTCTTTCTCTCGAACGTTGTTGCACTTACCTGCATATAAGACAATAAACAACAAGAGTGCATGTGGTTTGAAAGAGGATTGGTTAAGATGGGGAACTAGCTAAAGATGAACTAGCCATTCAGGATCAACTGAGAGTGGTAAAAGGATAAAGGAGTCCTGAATGTATGATTCGTTTTCCTGGCTTAATGCTTCAATGAGAAATTAAGTCCAAATAAAGTCCAAATAAAACAGAGCTAGTGTATCCCTTCATCCAAATCGAAATCATTCCAATTCCTCTGGGGTACTTCGTTTCAAATGTGCTTAGCTACCGCCTAGTCTAGTCCTAAATCGTGAATGAACATGTCACTAGGAACAGTCTAAAGCACACAGTCAACTATCATTGATTCATGTTCACCATTCCCTTTAAAACGTATTTTGTTTTGAAAACTGATTTTAAAAAACTTTAAGAAAAATGCAAAATGTGTAGATAATGCAAGACTCATGAAAGAAAAGTGGTTAGAAAGGGATGAAATCCTCCCCCAGACTTAAATCACACTGTCCTCAGTGTGAAACTAGTCGAGATCGGATGAGAAAAATGCATAGATAATCGAATTGGTAAGGCCAAAGAGAACTTACCTGGATCCGGGATGCTGGTGGAGATGAACCGGATTCATTTGAAGAGGTTTGGGAAGGTGATGGGTGGTGATGAAGGTGGTGGGAAGTGATGAATGAGGTGGAGTGGGGATTGGTGAGGTGGAATGAGGTGAATTGGGTGGTTTGGGGTTGGGTTTGATCTCAACGACAAATTGCCGCGGTCAGGAGTCACGCGACCGCGGCAAATAGGTGCTTGGCCGCGGTCAAAATCACGCGACCGCGGTCGATCATGTGTTTCCCCCGGTCAGAACACATGCGACCGCGGGGGCTTATTTTGCTGCCTCTTCCTGCTTCTCCTTGGTCCCTGCTGGGCCGAGCAGTCAAGGACCATCCTTCTTTTTGGTTTTTTCGGGTTTTTTTTATTTTTTTGGTTTTTTGTTTTATTAAGAAACACCTGAAACTGAGAAAAAGAAAAAGATCAAAAGAAAAAGAAAGAAAAATCCTAAAGAAAATAATACCTAAATGGGTTGCCTCCCATTAAGCGCTTCTGTTTTAAGTCGTTTAGCTCGACTTTTGGTGTTGGACGTGGCTTAGTCCGATGAAGAAGACCTTGTCCTGAGACAAGTCTTTTTCGACATCTCCTTGCTTTGCCTAGCAGGTTCTTTGTCACTCCAAAGTTCTTCTTCAAACTCTTCTGTTGCAGAACGTTTTCCTGCTTTGCTGTTGTATGGGACAGCTTCTGTGAAGACATCTTTGTCGATATTAGCAAATGAAATCCTCCGGTTTGGCCAGTCTATTATAGCTCCGGAAGTTGCTAGAAAAGACCATCCGAGAATTACTGGATATGTTGCATCTCTCGTCTCGACAATGTAGAAGTCGACAGGCACTATGCAATCTCCTATTCTCAAAAAATTTCATGAGCTATTCCTTGAGGTGTTGCATTGGAATCATCAGCTAGATTAATCTTTGCTCTAGTCATGCGCAAGTGTTTGATACCAAGTCTCAAAGCAATTGCCTTGGACATCATGTTAAGACAAGCTCCAGAATCACATAGCACGTTTTTAAAAATTTCTCCTCTAATAGAACAAGAGATAAGAAACTGACATGTAGTCTTGACCTTATGGAGAATTCGAACTTGCCTTTCTCTGTAGGTGTTGGCTGGTGTCTCGAACGCAGAATAAGATTCACAAAAGAAAGCTGCAACGTCATATTCAATGATTGAATCGATGTATGGCATCTTTATCTCGTTGCATGTCTGGTCTTCTTGGATTGAAGAGTCAGCTGAATCTTCAACACATTCCTTTGCCATCATACAAGGTAATGATTCCTGCCAATCTGTTTCTTCATCTATAACTTGGTTTTCTTCTTCCTGAGTTGCTTTTTTTGTGCTGGAGGCTGAAGTTGGGACAGGAAATGTATTATTTTGCTCTCAAAACCCGGAGGAGCATCTGAACGACCAATTCCCGCGGTTAGAGGAGTCGCGATCGCGGGAAACAGGGCTTTGGCCGCGGTCGGAACACTTGGACCCGCGGCTCCGGATGTGATTTGCTCATAGTCCGTCTCTTCCTTTTTATACTTGATACGAACCTCTCCAGCTTCTTTATTGGGTAAACCAGCATCATATGAACTCATACCAGGGCGTTGTTGTGCATCTTCATCAGGATCTTTGGGAGATTTCTTAGAAAATCTCTCAATTTGCTCAATGTTGGGCATCTGTTCCATTCTTGCATCAATCTCCCGTGCTTTGAGCTCAAGTTTGTTCAGCCTGTGCTCGATCTCTTGCAACTCTTCGTCTGTCTTCTTTCTATACCAAGAGGCGGATTCTCTGACTTCTTTAATCTCCTGTTTTGATTCGACAATATCACTTGAGTTCTGTATGATGTCATACCCTTGTCTTGTCTGCTCTGTTGCGACTTGGTGGATCATCCCAGTTAGTGTTTGTGCGTCCTTGTGGGTTTGCTCTTCCAGAACTCGAACATGATTGGCCATATCATCAAATTTTCTGTAGAATTCTTCAGAGATTGAAACAATTTTCCTGAGCAGTTTATTTTCGGTGAGAATCTGCTGATCAAGGAACTAGTTTATCATTCCTTCGAGGCGTCCCAAACGTCTGGTGATCCTCAAGTTGTCCTCTTGCAGTTGCTGACTAGGGTTCTGCAGTGGAGGATTATAGGCGTGTGGCTCGAAGTAGGTCGGAGGAGGACCATAGGGATCTTCCCGGCGTCGAACAGTCTATCTGCGCCGGTGGTAAGGGTGGTTTGGCTGGCTGTATCGATCCATGTAGCTAAGATTTCGGGTTTGGTGTTCTTCTCTGCGTCAGGTGGCTTGAGGAGTGTTATAGAAATCTTCCTCATAGTATATATTTCGATTTATATGATCCATATCTTCTGAAATGGAAACAAAATAACCGAAAAATGGAAATATGCATAAAAGGGGGTTCTAGAGTCGATTTAACAACCTTTTTTGGGGTTTTGCGGAAAAGAAAACGCATGCCTTCCCCAGCAACGACGCCAAAAACTTGATGTGGTGTCGGTGTGTCGGTGTGTCGAGGGTTTGTCAAGTGCACATCTGATCGATTGTAGTACTTACGGATCGAATCCACAGGGAAGGATGATCTTTTCCTGCAAAAGCCTTTGAAAGAAATATAAAGTAAGGAAGTCTAGAAACAAACGGTTTTGTGGAGGTTTTGGTGGTGTGTTTAAAATGTAAAAACGAAATCTAAAAAGAAACTACGGGAATTAAATGGCCTAATAACTAAACTTAATAAAAATGAATAAAAACGAGAAAAACAGATATTCTAATTGCTTAAATGAAAATTAACTAAAAAGGAATGAGAATATTGAACTAAAGCTTGAAATAAAAACGGTGTGAATCTAAAAGGAAGAAAGCGTTGGGCTTCAGGGAAGTTTTCTCAGGGGTACGGACGATTCAAAACATTGCTAGAGAGTAAAATTGATAAGATCTTAGCTTAAACTTTTCGAACTGGAGTCACGGACGTATGAATACGTCACTGTCGTGATCATAGACAACTATCTCTCTCAACCCTGACCAGTAGGTTTCCACTCTAGCCCTGGAAAAGAAGAGATGCATTATGTTTAAGACTCGTCAGCATTCACAAATCGCCTATAGGTAGGTTTCCACTCCTATGTTTGTTTTGCTCTCCCAAACTAGATCTAACACCGGATGAACAATTTCGTGTCACCAACATCTGGATCAGATTGTAGTTCATGACGCTACTCTCATGCAGTAAAAACGAATTCAGAAGAAAAAGTTCTAAGATTCGGCTCAAAAGCTCATGGAATCTTCATCGAACATATAAATCCCCATCAAAAATCCCTTAATCCCAACAATAAAACTACTCAGACATAATGAACGAAATCAAAAACATAGTATTAATAAGTAGAATAGAAACCGAAATTGAAAAAGAAAGAACAAGGGTTCAAGAGACAAATCTCTCTCTCCCTAAAAGCTAAAGCAAAAACAATAAGAAAAATATGAAGTAATGATAGATGATGATCGATTAGGGTTCCTAAAACATGTATTTATAGTATTCAAGACATCTCTGGGCGTCACTTAGGGTTTCTCCAAATGAGGGAATCATTGTGGGCTTCAGAAATGGGCCTTCGGGCTCGGAGTTGGCTGGCCGCGGTTGGGATGGCTGTGACCACGGGAAATGGATGGCTGGCCGCGGTCGCGGTGCTTCTGACCGCGGGAAATTGCTTGTTGGCCGCAGGTGAAAATGATTGCCGGCTGGTTTACGGGACATCTTGCTCTTCGCGTATCTTTTGATTGAACCGTTGGATTGCCAAACTGTAAAGTGTGCTGGAAAACTGATACTTCCATCTTTAAGATCTCCAAATTTGAGCTGGATCAGACGGTGAGAAGACCTTCAATCAGGGGTGAACTTCTGACGGTTTGATTCTGAGCTGAAATCTGGTTTTCTATCCATTTTGTTAAGCTTTTCCCTAAGTTATATGAAAAGAGTATTGGAACTACAAATACTAAAAAAACGTAATAAAAGTACTTAAAAGCAATTAAAAACATAGAAAAAGTATTTCAAAACGATCTATAAAAATAGTTAAAATACAATGTTATTAGTAAGATGTAGTCGTTCTCACAGTTATTAAACCATTGTTATCTTTCTTTTGTTTTAATAAAAATTCTATGAAATTTCATTCAAATGATTTTACCAACAAACTGCAGTAAGGTTGAATCACTAACACTTAAATGAAAATAAAAAGAAATCAATAAACTGAAAAAATCTAATCCGATAACACAGTCTTGAATAACTAAAATTCATAGAAATTTTAATTCTTTAATTTTAATTAAACAAAATCGTATAAATACGGTTAGAAAGTCGAAAGACCACGTGAACTAAGCTGGAGGACATCCTGAGTGCAACATGAGTTGGTGGGCCATATCTTATCACACACGTCAAGTCGTCAACGGTAAAAAACATTATATGCTGGTAGATCTAACGGTCAGGATTGAAGTATCTCTATTACTGGTTTTACTATGTGGGACCCGCTGGAAATGTCGTGGCAGCATATTAGCAATATTTGCCTCGATATTTGAAACCGTTTTTTTTTTCCTCATAGTTTCTGAGAATCTGCTACTGCTTAAACTTCTTTCTTGGTGAGTTCTTCTTCACTTCTACTTATTAATCTCATTACTATTTCTCGTTTCCTTCCCCATCATTTTCTTGATTATCGCAGTGTTTTTTTTGTGGATAAATCCTACTGTTGTTTCCAGTGTCTGGTACTATTAATTTCGTTTTCTCGATGTTATTCAATTAAATGGATGATCCATGTTTTGATTCTCTTGGATATTTATTTAGTGAATGCTGGTGTGTTTTTGCATGTCTGTTTTGTATATTTTTTTTTCTTTATTGTTCAACTGAGATGATTTGATTGGAGCTTTAGGGTCGTTTTGTTTTCAGAGGTTATGGTGTACATTTTTAAAATATGTATATTTTGTTATTTTTCGTTCTTTTTTGTTAGAGAAAAGTTGTGTTGTTTTGGCTCCCCCTTCGATTTGTTACATTTTCGTGTTATTAATCGTTTATGTTTCTTGAAAAAATAAGAAATATTCTTGGGATTTATAGAATTTCGTGGAGGTTGTCACTGAAATCACTTTTGATATGGTTTTATGCTTTTTGGCCTGAATGATTCTAGATTTTATCAAAATGTCTAGTTTTTTACTGATGTAAGGTTGGTTTAGTGAGATAGAAAGTCTTGAAAACGTGGAAAAATGTGATTAACAGTGTTCTTAGTTGAGTTGCATGTTCTTGTAACTTTTATCTGTTTCGTATTGTTGATCTTTGTAGTCTAATTTCCTTTTTTATGTCAACTGATTAAAAGGTGGAAAAATGGGCATACACTCGAGAACAGTTGCAATTTCACTCTTTGTGTTGTTCATGTTGTTTTGTTCTGCCTCTTCTGATGAGAGAAACGATGGAACATTCAGAATTGGCTTGAAAAAACTGAAGTTGGATCCTAACAATCGACTTGCCGCACGCTTTGGTTCCAAGCAAGAAGAACTAAAAGAGATTCGTTCAAATAACAATCTTCTTGGAGATTCCGGAGATGCTGATATCGTTGCGCTGAAGAATTACTTGGATGCTCAGTACTATGGTGAGATTGCTATCGGTACTCCACCGCAGAAGTTCACAGTGATTTTCGACACAGGAAGCTCTAATCTTTGGGTACCTTCAGGGAAATGTTATTTCTCGGTGAGCTTAATCTTCTTTTAGCATTTGGTTCACAAACTTTTTAAAGTGTGGTTGAGACTAATTTAAGAGAAAAACTTGTTGTATTCTTTCCTTTTTATGTAGCTGTCCTGTTTCTTTCATGCTAAGTACAGGTCCTCGCTTTCAAGCACATATAAAAAGAATGGTACGCTTTGTTAGAGTTCTTGGAATACATTTTTATCTTAAGATGAAATATTAATCTCTAAAAACTACGTGTATGACCAGGAAAAAGAGCCGCAATTCGTTACGGTTCTGGATCAGTCTCTGGTTTCTTTAGTTATGATGCTGTTACAGTTGGTGATTTGGTTGTCCAAGATCAGGTCAATTACTATCCATTCTACATTACTTTTAACGCTTTATATGTTATTAACAGATTGATTGACCTTACTATCTGTCATCATCTATCTTATCAGGAGTTTATTGAGGCAACCAGTGAGCCTGGTTTAACATTTTTGGTGGGTAAATTTGATGGTCTTCTTGGTCTTGGATTCCAAGAGATCTCCGTTGGAAACGCCACTCCTGTTTGGTATGCGTGCGTGCACTTTTTGTCTCGTTTACTTACTTACACACACTCTTGTTTATGTGTTGACAACAAAGAGTTTTGTTTCTTACAGGTACAATATGCTCAATCAAGGCCTTATCAAGAAGCCTTTGTTTTCATTCTGGCTTAACCGTGATATAGAAAGCGAAGAAGGTGGTGAAATTGTATTCGGTGGTGTTGATCCAAAACATTTCAAGGGAGAACATACATATGTTCCTGTGACACAAAGGGGTTACTGGCAGGTTGCTTCTTTATCTGTCTGTCTTGGTTTGCTATGATCTGTTTCGTAAATATCACGTCTCATTCAAGCTATTTTTTGGTAATAGTTCGACATGGGTGAGGTTCTCATTGCCGGTAAATCTACTGGTGCGTGTATCAGTTGTTTATCTCATTTTCTTTCTTCCATATATAGTTGTTTTTTAGAAAAATGTGAAGCATGATTCTGTTTTTTTATAACAGGATACTGTGAAAGTGGTTGTTCTGCCATAGCAGATTCTGGAACATCTTTAATCGCAGGGCCAACGGTAAGCAAGAATCATCAAAGGGTTTCATAGTATATGCTCATGCTCTTAAAACTTGCCATTTTTGTTTGTTATCTTTATGCGTAGACTGTGGTTGCCATGATAAACAAAGCTATTGGAGCATCTGGAGTTGTTAGCCAGCAGTGCAAGACTGTTGTTGATCAGTATGGACAGACCATTTTGAGTTTACTTTTGGCTGAGGTAAGAAATATCGTTTATTTTGGTATTGGAACCAACTTAGCGACTAATCATATTTGTATTCTCTTTATGCAAATCTTTTATACTCCTTTCAGACTCAACCAAAGAAGATCTGCTCGCAAATCGGTGTTTGCACTTTTGATGGCACCCACGGGGTCAGGTAAAGTATCCAATGAATTTTTCTTCAATAGACACATTTTCAAGGTCTTCTCTTATATATTGTTTGTGTGTTATGTTTAGCATGGGGATTGAGTCCGTGGTGGACAAGGAAGACACCAAATCACCTAGAGGTCTTCGAGATGCTGGTTGTGTTGCATGTGAAATGGCGGTTGTGTGGATACAAAGCCAACTAAAGCAGAACATGACTCAAGAGCGCATAGTGAACTACATTAATGACGTAAGAAGAGCTAATGACAGTTTTGATACTGTCTTCTTGAAATATTATAGCATTGAGAATATTCTTGTTCTGATCCCAAAAACCGTGAAATCCACAGATATGCGAGCGCATGCCTAGTCCAAACGGAGAGTCTGCTGTTGACTGCTCACAACTCTCTACGATGCCTACCGTGTCATTCACCATTGGAGGCAAAGTCTTTGATCTTGCTCCAGAAGAGGTATTGTTTGAGAGATCAAAATTTGAGGCATCTTGTAACATTTTGAACATTTATGTATGCATTTTGAGTATCTTGACTGATAAATGTTTGTGGGAGTTAACAGTATGTACTTAAGATTGGGGAAGGACCAGTGGCGCAGTGCATAAGCGGCTTTACCGCACTTGACATCCCTCCACCTCGTGGACCTCTCTGGTAAACGACTTTTGGCACAAAAAAAATCATACACATATGTTAAAACTAAAACGCAAACGCCTTTACAATTTGAGAATCATCTGATTTTTTTATTCTTGATCTTTGTGCAGGATATTGGGTGATGTGTTTATGGGAAGATATCATACTGTTTTTGACTTTGGCAACGAGCAGGTTGGCTTCGCAGAAGCTGCGTAGGTCTTTTTGTTTATGTGTTTGTGTGAGAGCTTTGTTGTGTTGTGAAACCTCTTTGTACTTGTTGAGTTGAGTTAAACTCTCTCTCTCTAAGCTTCTGTAATTATTCCGGTGCTTAGTTGAAGTTTTTGTGTTGTTAATTTCGGTGCTAAGTTGAAGTTTTTGTGGTGTTGTTAATTTCGGTGCTAAGTTGTTTCGGCTACTTTATAATCCTGAAAGGCTGAAAGTAATTATAATCAATCTCGTCTTTAAGAATTTGAGATATTGACATTACTGTTTCTACTCATTTCTGCCTTATAAAGTTTTAAAACGATATACACTTACTATCTTCTTATTAGATCAGATGTATTTAGCTTTCTTGTGTGGTATACAAAAATATGTTGAAGCTTATAGTAAAGAACCTCATTCATTGGTAAAAGGCTAAAAGCTGTACAATTGGGCGTTTTATATACTAATCAAACAAGGCAAACCGACCATTAAATCAAAAGACAAATACTTATAGTATTCTATATTTATGACCAAATGAAATTGTTTCTAATATTTTACCTTTTTGATAAAGTTAAAAGATTTCTAATATCTTTTTTTATAAATTAAAAAATGATTTATTTTTTTATCAAATTAAAATAAGTATGATATGTTATATTGTTTAGTCTAGTTATGTGGTTCAACCAAGAACCGGATTAAACCAAACAAAAACTTCTGATCTTGGATGGTTCTTAAGCGAGACTTCCTACACTTTAGATTTCTCTATATTTTTTTTATATTTCTAATATGTTTCTTGACCATCACTCATCTTCATAACCTGATGCGATTAATTTTAGACAATTTTTTAAAAATTTTTTTTATCATATATTGAATAAGCTTATATTCGTTGTGGAGTTTCTAACTCCGTGCTAGTCAAATAACCTCCTCTTTTATAAGTTGATATGATTTGGATGTCCATTTTCAGTAATTCAATCAAAACCACTGAATTGCAAGTACTGAATGTCATCACGAAAGATGCTTCAGTGTTTGGGGGAAACACAACTACTTCCAATTGTTTCAACATTTTCCTAACAAAGAAAAGGTTCAATGGTTAAGAATTTCAACATCCTATTAATGTTATTGCCCCTTCAATGCATTTATTCAAACATCTTCGACCATGTATTTATTCATTGCTATTATCAACACTTGCTTGTAAAAGACTCAGCATATATGCCCCATGACTCATTTATCCAAATGTCTCCCACCATTTATTCTTTTCTATCGTAAACTAAATCACCATTCACCAATATATATAGATAAATATATAAACATAATTTGGTGTCCAAACAAAAAAAAACTCCTAAGCAAAAACAGCTAATATAAGCATCTACACAAGTCACAAACCCCACATTATAATGTCGTAGTAAGTTGGTGGCAAAAAAATAAAATAATCATCTAATGAAAGTCGGAACTCAGACTTCAACTTTGTAAAACAAATTGACTAATTAAACAACTTCCTTTAGTTTAACAATGAAATTCAAATGTTTTTTTATTTTCTTCATTCTCTACATATAGCACATAATATAGTACGTAAGTATAACACATAACATTTTTTTTTTAATTAGAAGGAGGTTCGGGTCTGGGCCTTACTCCCCCCCACGACCCGGGACCAGCCTTTGCTAATACCTGGTGACATGACGTAAATCATTCCTCCCACCGGGAATCGATCTAAGAGCACATAGGATCAACCCCTGCACTTAACCACTAGCCCACTTATCTGGTGGTATATAACACATAACATATTACGTAAGAAGTTACAGTCTTGATAATATAGACAATTCTAATAATCAGAATACCAAACAAAGTGAAGGCTAAGAATGCACTTATATATACAATACACATGATTTTTATTAAAATTATCCAAAACCACAGTTCTTAAACTATTAGGACCTTCTTTGTAACACCACTTTTATGCTCTGTTATGGCTAACAAAACGTGCGAGCTATTCCTTGAGCTTACGTACTGGCTCTTGACCTCGATAATAGGTGAATACATCTGTACTAGAAAAAGCTTATCATCTTTTACTACAAAATAATTGTTTATCTAGTTTTATTTACATATAATAGAAAGTTGAAATAAATTTGATAATTAGTGGGTCGCTGCCATCAGTCTATCTTTAAAGATAGTGATAAGAAAACCTAATAACCCGGTACGATTATAATGGTACCAGTTAGGTAAAGCAGGATATATATAAGATTAATTTATAAAGTGATCAACTGGAATGGCTTAATTTGTAAAGTATTCATGATGCTTAACACAAGAAATGTTGACATGTATTATGTATAGTACATGTTATTGAACTTAACCAATGTTACTTAAAGTTGTTATCCTTATGAGATTCCATTACTCTTTTTTTTTTTAAGTAACATCTTTGTCAAACACTAACTAACTGACTATGCCTAATTCACAGCTTTGTTCATTATTACTCTCCAGTAGCTTTGATTTATTTGCCTATAAAACTCTATCCTAAGGTTAGGAAAGCATAGAGTCAAACAAGCCATTTATTAATTTCTCTAATCCATCGATAAACCAAGATGGAAAGCTTAGAAATTCCTGTGAAAGAAGTTCATATCAAAATTGATAACTCAATATCCAGCAGCAAAGAGAGAGATACTAACCTCGGTCATGCAAAACCCATTGTTCTGATGTCTGTTTTGAGTAGTATCCATGCAGGCTATTTCAGAATAAGCCTCTCTCTCTGCAGCCAAGCTCTGCTGTGGAAGATAATGATCGCGCCTGATTCACCAAGCATGTCTCATTTGCGTAGCAACCTCCCATATATGGCGTTCCATCTCCTCTGGTACCTAGCACTTGCGACACAAGTTTCACTCTGTTTTCTATATGCTTTGAAGTGTGTTTTCTTCTTTGACATGGTGAAGGAAGAGTTCTTGCACTATATTGGAGTGAACTATCTTTACGCTCCATCCATTTCATGCCTTCTCTTGCTTCAGTCAGCTCCTATGATGGAACCAGACAGCATTTTGTATCAGACACTTTTCTGGGTGTTTGGCATTCCAGTCTTGTCCCTCAACACAAAGCTTTATGGCCAGTGGTTCACAACAGAGAAGAGGTTCTTGTCGATCATGGCAAACCCGGCTAGCCAAGTATCAGTAATCGCAAACCTAGTGGCTGCACGAGGAGCAGCTGAGATGGGTTGGAGAGAGTGTGCTCTATGCTTGTTTTCCCTCGGGATGGTTCACTATTTGGTTATCTTTGTCACGCTTTATCAACGCCTACCAGGTGGAAACAACTTCCCAACCACGCTAAGGCCGGTTTTCTTCTTGTTCTTTGCCGCACCAGCCACGGCAAGTCTGGCTTGGAACTCTATTTGCGGAAACTTTGATACTCTAGCGAAGATGTTGTTCTTTCTTTCGCTGTTCATCTTCATTTCCTTGGCAAGTTTTACAAGTTACAACACACCAAGAAAATAACTATTCTTGGATTCAGTACCAAGAATTCAAATATAAAACCGTGTGACAAGAAACTTACATTCTTTGTTTTAACATTTTCAGGTGTGTAGGCCAACTCTTTTCAAGAAGTCAATGAAAAGATTCAATGTGGCATGGTGGGCTTACTCGTTCCCACTCACCTTTCTGGCTTTAGACTCGGTTCAGTATGCGCAAGAGGTGAAAGATCAGGTTGCTTCTGGATTGATGCTTATCTTCTCATCCATCTCAGTTTTGATCTTCCTTGGTGTGATGTTACTGACAGCAGCAAACAGTAGTTGTCTGATCAGACGTGATCCTGTCCTTGGTTTTGCTACTGCTCCAAAAGACAAGCAAAAATCATCGCCGCTCAATGCGACTTAGTAACCAAAGCTAGTCTAAAAACATGAAGTTTGTTACAATTTTCAGGGATGCATCTGATCATTTTTTACTTAGCTGAAGTTTAGTCACCGAAATCAGACGTGTGATCCGAAACTTGTCCCCCAATGCAAAGAAGTTGTGAGAAGACCTACTTTTGTTTTCACCAAAACAGTTCCATATTTATCGTATTAGTTCTTGTAGCTTTTCATGGCCTATGAAATTACCTTTACTATAGAAAAATAAATATATATGCCCCAAAAAAAGAGTCGTAAACAACGGACACCAATTTTCTTCAATTTTGAAAACATTCACACCTTCACTCAGTTCATAATTTTTGTTTTCAATCTATAGAGTCATGAACATTAATTACTCACGAAAGAGGATATAATCAGAGTAACGTGTTGGCAAAATATCTTCAACCAATTTGTTTTTCATCAGCATGTATTCTGCTGAGCTCAAATTCAGGAGATCTAAGCGTCTACACAAAACCCCATACCATAAATTGTAGTCTACAATGCTGTAGTGATCAATTACTGAAAACAAATACTCCCTCCGTTTCATAATAAGTGTCATTCTGACACATTTCACACATATTAAAAAATTAAGAAAATATACAAATATATCCCTAATTAATATATTTTATAACATTTAATTACAAATATTATAATCTTTAAATGAGGGATAAAACAGGAAATAAGAGTAAAAAGTTACATTGAAAATGCAGAATTACACTATTTTTGAAACAAAAAATGAAATCTAAAACGACACTTATTATGAAACGGAGGGAGTAACTTTTAATGAAAAATCAGAAATCATTTTTAATGAAGACTTTCAACTTGGCAAAACCAAATGACAACAACAATTTTTTTGTCAAGCAAGATTATATAGATTTGCTAGTGTCCATAAAAACAAGAATTGTTTACAATATGATAACAAAGCCAACATGGCTAAACAATAAACAAAGAACATAAAGCAAAAGACAGAAGCAATTATTTTACTTAAACAATAAACATTATCGATAAATCTTTGTATCTTAACGACATCAAACGTAAGCAGTGGAATAACGTATTAGGGAACAAAACACATTTCCGTGATCTAATATACATGGTTGAACATGCAACTGGTGCATGTATATCAAATCGGCTACAAAAGCAATTTAAGTACCAAATGGGTATGGTCTACGGATTTTCTTAAGTTTAAGATTTCTAGGACCCTCTAACTAGATTTTCGATTAGGAGGGGATTATGTTCTCAAACGAACACATGCATGAGCTCCGGTTAGAAACATCACTTACTAACCATATGCTGCTCAAAGACTAAAAATCATATAGTGGAAACAAATCCTACTAGAATTAGCAGATGAATGGTACAAAATTTAGGAAAAAAGTTCCTAGTACCTAACTATAATACTTACTTAAAATCAGATTCTTTTAGCTTGTAGTTATATAAAAAAAAATTGACTAATTTTGCGCCAATTAGTACATATTCTAATTTATCTTTGTGATACGTATAAGACTTTTACAAAATGAAAAAAAAACTTGTGGTGAATAGTCAAGTCTATACGCCTATACGGTAATCCGTACGGACCAATCAGAGGTAGTGATAAAATCGCCATTTTATCCAAATAAGACAAAAAAATGAAAATGACTGAAAACTAAAGAAAGTCAGAAAATGACTATTTGTGCAAATAAGTCAGTGTAAAACGAAATAGTTTCTTGTCAGGATTCACTTTGGAAATAATCAAATATCAAAGTCAAACAAAGAAAAAGAGGGAAACTTATATAAGTACACATAACCTTTTCAAATTGATATTTTTTTTCAAAAAAAATATATATATCTCAGCCTAAATAGTAACAATAAAAAAATATCGAATTGACATGCGAGCCAGTGAGATGGTGGATTTGTTCTATAAGTCATTTGTTTTTTTCCTGGGTTTTAGGTCGTGTGTTTATCGATCTGACCAGTCAAGTTGTCCACTTGCAGCCAAACTCTTACTGTCATTGATATTGTAGCATCAATAAAATAATAATTCTAGATTTATATGTGTGCTATCGTGACATAATCAAAAAGGGTTGTTAGGATCCACATGAATTATTTTATATATACAAGGAATCTTCACGTAAGGAAACATTATTACCTATTTTTGAGGAAGAACAAAAGTCAACTTGAGATACAACGGGGATTTCACGCGACACAACTCCAACATTTTGAAAGCAATCCGTTCTACGGATTCAATAAAGAATCTTGGAGACACTAATCTTGGTTTGTGTACGTGTGGATACATGTAAAGAACACCATATTTATAGTGCTAAACAATCTTGGATTTTGCTGCAAAATATTCAGGTATATTCAAACAATATCTTGCCTTAGTTCACGGCTGCTTTGTTTTGTAGAACTAGTCTCCATTTAGCTATTGATTCCTCTGCTTAATATAAGAACTATTTCCTAAGGTTAGAGCCAACCAAAGCCATTACATCGAGATGGAAAGCTTGAAAACTCCTAGTCAACTAATCCAAATCAAGATTGATTACCCGAGAAGGAAAAAGAGGTATACCAACCTCGCTGATGCCGAACCAATTGTCCTCAAGTCTGTTCTGAGTAGTCTCCACGCGGGCTATTTCAGAATAAGCCTTTCTCTTTGTAGCCAAGCTTTGTTGTGGAAGATAATGGTCCATTTGCATAGCAATCTCCCGTCTATGGCGTTTTATCTCCTGTGGTATCTAGCACTTGCAACACAAGTGTCGCTCTGTTTCCTCTATGCCTTCAAGTGTGTTTACTTCTCTGAGTTGGTAAAGGAGGAGTTTCTGCACTACATAGGAGTGAACTATCTTTACGCTCCATCCATCTCAAGCCTTCTCTTGCTTCAATCAGCTCCTATGATGAAACCACACAGCGTTATGTATCAGACACTATTTTGGGTGTTTGCTGTTCCAGTTTTGACCCTAGACTTAAAGCTCTATGGCCAGTGGTTCACTACAGAGAAGAGGTTCTTGTCGGTGATGGCAAACCCGGCAAGCCAAGTATCAGTAATCGCAAACCTAGTGGCTGCACGAGGAGCAGCGGAGATGGGTTGGAAGGAGTGTGCTCTAGGCTTGTTCACACTCGGGATGGTTCACTATTTGGTTATCTTTGTTACGCTCTATCAACGCCTACCAGGTGGAAACAACTTCCCAACCACGCTAAGGCCGGTTTTCTTCTTGTTCTTTGCTGCACCAGCCACTGCAAGTCTAGCTTGGAACGCTATTTGCGGAAGCTTTGATACTATAGCGAAGATGTTGTTCTTCCTTTCTCTCTTCATCTTCACCTCACTGGTAAGCTTCAAGAAACAAAAAACCAAAGCAGAATACCGTATGACTAGACATTTGACTCCTTTTCTTTTTTGTTGTTGTTGTCTAACATTTTTCAGGTTTGTAGGCCAACTCTTTTGAAGAAGTCGATAAAAAGATTCAATGTGGCATGGTGGGCTTACTCGTTCCCACTCACCTTTCTTGCTCTAGACTCGGTTCAGTATGCGCAAGAGGTGAATAACCAGGTCGCTTCTGCTTTGATGTTCATCTTCTCTTCCATATCAGTTTTGATATTTCTTGGTGTGATGTTACTGACAGTAGCAAACAGCAAAAGACTACTCAGACGCGATCCTGTCCTCTGGTCTGCTACTGCTCCAAAAGACAAATAAAAAGCCAATCTTTCATTCAATGCGAGTTTGTAAACCACATCTAGTCTCTATTAGCTACATATATGGTATAGAAATAAGAACTAGCTATGTTTTCTATTTGGAAATGTACCAGCTATACAATTTGCATAGACAAAACTCAATAAGGAACACTTCGGATTGCTTCTGCAGAGGATTACTCAGTCCGAACTTGTTTAAACATTGTTTCAACTTCAGATTCTTAACTCCTTTTTCTCTTTTGCAATAGGGTCTTCTCAGCTTCCAGCTTTCTAATTTCATATAAAGCTCTAGCCTTTGCACTTTCAAAACCCAGTGCTTGCTTCTTAATAGCTTCCATGCTCTTCCTTCTTATGAATTGACAAGAAAAGGAAACACCTTTTGCAAGAAAACACCAATACACATCAGAAGACAAAGTTTCCAAAATCGATTCAAAACCCAAAACCCAATTTCATCTGTCACATTCATCGATCCAACGCTTCATACACGCTTGAAACCAAAACCACACAAAACCGGTTTTAACCACCATCGGTCCACGTCCACGCCTCACTCGATCTAGCCCCACGATCAAAAGCTTCCTAATCGGCGTTTTTGAAAGAAAACGCGATTACCACAGCGTCTTCCGAAATTGATGCATTGTGGTTGATGCGACCAAAATTGATTGGAGATGAGAATGCGAATCTAGGGTTTCTCAATCCGTGAATCAAAAGCTTCTGGGTCAGAATTATTTCCGTAAATTACAAGACTTCTCCGTCCACCGGCGTTTTAAGGACTCAGATCCCGACCGTTAGAACTTGTCACGAATCATTTCCAAACCGATATTGTTCCCCGGTTCAAACTTCATAAACCGGAAATTCTCTACTTTAACCGAAATATTCCCGGCTCAAACACTGTAAACCGGACCATTTCAATACATCCTGTGAAATCCGATTCGACCATCTCCATTTCGAAGCTTCAGAGGCTTTTGAGTTTTTTGATCGCTGCAATTCGAGCTCTTCGCCGTCGACGACGATGAGCCGATCACGCGTTTTCTTGTTGATTTTCAGTAAGGCGTATCGACCATCATGTCTCAAATGTTTATGGTCAAACTCTATCTCTTCTTCGTTTTCGTCAAGCTTGGGTTTTCGAGCGACGAACAAGGAGTTAAACCAGATGATAAGATCGGGTTATATCGCCGAAGCTAGAGAGATTTTCGGAAAACTGGGGGCAAAGAACACCGTGACATGGAACACGATGATAAGCGGGTACGTGAAGAGGAGGGAAATGACTCAGGCGCGGAAGCTGTTCGACGAAATGCCCGAGAGAGACGTTGTGACGTTTAACACGATGATTTCGGGTTACGTTTCATGTGGCGGGGTTAAGTTTCTTGAGGAAGCAAGGAAGTTGTTCGATGAAATGCCTTCACGAGACTCTTTTACTTGGAACACTATGATAAGTGGTTATGCGAGGAATCGGAGGATAGATGAAGCTCTGTTGCTATTTGAGAAGATGCCTGAGAGAAATTCTGTGTCGTGTAGCGCCATGATCACTGGTTTTTGCCAGAACGGTGAAGCGAATCGCGCGATTGAGCTGTTTCGGAGAATGCCCGAGAAGGATTCGTCTTCTCTATGTGCGCTTGTCTCGGGTCTTATTAAAAACGAGAAACTTGAAGAAGCTGCGTGGGTTTTGGGTCAATACGGGAGTTTCGATTCAGGGAAGGAAGATTTGGTGTATGCTTATAACACTTTGATTGTAGGATATGGACAGAGAGGACAAGTAGAAGCAGCTCGACGTCTATTTGATCAGATTCCTGATCTCTGTGATGATCAAGGTGGAGACTTTAGAGAGAGATTCCGTAGAAATTTCGTGTCTTGGAACTCCATGATCAAAGCCTACTTGAAAGTAGGTGATGTGGTCTCTGCGCGGTCGCTATTTGATCAGATGAAACACCGCGATACGATATCTTGGAACACCATGATCGATGGATACGTGCACGTTTCTAACATGGAAGAGGCTTTTGATCTGTTTTCGAAAATGCCAAACCGCGATACACACTCGTGGAACACGATGGTCTCTGGTTTTGCTAACGTTGGCAATGTAGAGCTCGCTCGTGACTACTTTGAAAGAATGCCTGAGAAAAATATAGTCTCGTGGAACTCGATCATAGCAGCTTACGAGAAGAACAAGGACTACAAAGAAGCTGTTGATGTGTTTATCCGGATGAACATCGAAGGAGAGAAGCCTGACCCTCATACTCTAACTTCTCTTCTCAGCGTATCAACTGGGCTTGTGAATCTGAGGTTAGGAATGCAGATGCACCAAATCGTCCTCAAGACTGTGATCCCCGATGTTCCAGTGCACAATGCGCTTATCACTATGTATTCTAGATGTGGCGATATAATGGAGTCGAGGAGGATCTTCGATGAAATGAAACTCAAAAGAGAAGTAATCACATGGAATGCAATGATAGGAGGGTATGCTTTTCATGGTAATGCCTCAGAGGCTTTGAATATGTTCTGGTCAATGAAAAGCAACGGGATACGTCCTTCTCACATCACATTCGTCTCGGTTCTGAACGCTTGTGCTCACGCTGGACTTGTTGATGAGGCTAAAGCACAGTTTATGTCCATGGTGAGTGAGTACAAGATCGAGCCGCAGATGGAACATTATTCTTCCCTGGTCGATGTAGTGAGTCGACAAGGGCTGTTTGAGGAGGCCATGGATGTTATAAGGAGTATGCCGTTTGAGCCAGACAGGACGGTATGGGGTGCATTATTGGATGCTTGTAGGATTTATAGCAATGTAAGGCTCGCACATGTTGCAGCTGAAGCATTGTCGAGACTCGAACCAGAGAGCTCGACACCTTATGTACTGCTGTACAACATGTTCGCAGACATGGGATTGTGGGAAGAAGCTTCTCAAGTGAGAATGAAGATGGAGAGTAAAAGAATCAAGAAAGAAAGAGCATCGAGCTGGGTTGGCTCCCCAACGTAGAAAGCAACTCTCTTGTGTTCACAAACCATAAAGTTGACTGAACTCTAGATGACTGGGATCAGAACTGAGAGCTGGTACGGTGAAGATCAAATAGAAACCGATAAAAGGTATTCTTGATGGTTCTTTTCACTGAAGCTCTTGTGTGTTAAATTGGTTAAGATGTCAATTTCTTCAGAGATGATTTTTTTTATCCACTTAAACAGCATTTGGCGATATCAATGATGTCCAAATCTAGTAGAGCTGCGAGAAGAAGCATGTGGAGGCTAAAAAGTTATTTTCTACCTCTGGAGAACAGAGAAGGAAAAGGTGTGGTGATGATCAAGAACTAAAATTCTATGTCTTTGTGGAGAAATTCCCTAAAAGCCTTCACTTCAAGAGAATCTTGCTTCTGGACTCGTAGGTTTCTTCTATAGAAAAGCTAAAAGAGAAGCCGCTTTGTCAATCAGAAGGTGACTCTTCCCATATGCTCAACGACGCCGTTTAGGACCATGATTCTTCTTCATTTCTCTCAGTTTTGTGCAAAAAACCATAAAATATAAGCCCAGATAAACTCAAAATTTTGGCAGCCATTCAAACTATTGGTGGCTTGAAATTCGCCTCTTACATATACAGGCGTGTAATCTATAGTTTCTGCTTTTCATTCAATTCTTTGTCGAAGCTTAAATTCGCATATGTTTTGGTGTATCTGAATGTGGGTTTCTCAAAAGGGTAAGCCTTTTAAACTCAGATAAATTTAAATGATCGTAATTATCTAGTGAATTCGTTGTCCTGTACTTCTGGATAGTGCTTAGGAGATTCTTGAGACTTTTACAAAGAACAGAGCTTTTGGTTTCTTTTCTTAGATCGTACAAATTCCATGATCGCAAATTAAGCTAATCTCTAAATCATTTGAGTTTTTTTTTTCCTTTTTTTGCCTTGTAGAAATCTCTAATACTGTACTGAGATGCAATAGAAAGCTAAAATATGGAGTATGTTTTTTAGAACATTATTTAAGTAGTTGTGTTCTTCAAGAAGAACCTTCTCTCTCTTTTGCTTTAATAGACTTGTTTCATTTCTCTGTTTTTTTTTTCTTTTTTTTTTGTGTGTGTGTGACAGATTAGGGCATTGCTTCATTGATATGGTTCAAAATGTTAGCTGCGTATCCTTCGGGAACTATCAACAAATCCCAAACTACTTTTCGCTGCAATGCCGCCTTGCGCAGATACAAAACCGCGCTTTTTAGTCCTCTGATTAGCAGTTGTTCTGTCTCTAAGGGAGCAAAAGTTCATCGGAGCAATGTAAAGTGTCATCATTTATATTTTTATCCACAAGGCCAAATTCATCATCAGAGGAGATTCATAGTTAGTGATCTTTTGAAGTTTCAGTTTCTTCTATACAAGCTTTGCATCCATATATGTACACAGCTTCTAAGCAATTTTCTTGATTTTTTTTTTGTTGTTTTCATCAAGATTTGTCGCTCACGCAACAACACGGTTTCACCAGATGATGAGTACCGTTCATCACGTAACATAGCTATAAGTCTCTTAAGACGTTACAGGACCGTGATTGAACGTGGTCAAGGCGAAACCTTAAAAGTAAAAGCTCTTTTCTTTTCTTTCTTTACTGAATTTGCTCTCTTCTCGATCTTTACATGTTTTCGTGTGTCTTAAGGAATTCATTTCCGCTGGTGTCAACGCATACGCACTCGGTTGCACAGAAGAAGATTTAAGAAAAGAACTTATGGCAATGCAAGAATCAGGTTTAGAGATCGAACGAGTGGAGAGTTACCACGGAAGCACACAGACTAAATCCAAGATTTTGCTGTCCGAGGTTAGCTAACATCGGTAATGATGATATGCTCTAAGTCTTATAATTCGGATCTTAACTTTGCCTTGTCAGTTTAAGCTGGTGGTTTTGATTTTGTAGGTAGATGAATGCATATTGTGGCTTAGCATTGTATTCATAACAATATTGTGTACGCCGCAACCAACGGTAGTGAGATGGTCATCGACTCCTTCGGTTTCCGATGAAATTCTAAGTAAATGGAGAGGCTTTTGCGCGGTTATAGCCAATGCATACTATATTAGGGGAATGGCATGGTAAGATCAAATGTATTCGGATTTGGTTTGGTTTTGTTATTTTTATCCATCTTAATAAGATGAAAAATAAAATGTTTGTGAAAAATGTGAAAATGTGAAAATGTATGTATATTTACGAAAATGCCATTACTGAAGTATCGGTGAGTGTAGGCTGCCGGTGAAGACTCTTCAGTTGGAGCAGATGGCAGTGATGGGACAAGCGGAGGAGCCATCGGTTGTGGCTAGCCGAATGCGACTTGTCTTTAGCACTCTCGAGGTCAGTAGTCTCATTGTTTGTGTTTTGAAAAAATTAAATTGTTATTCTATTTCTTTTTATCTAAACAGATTGTTAATCTAAACCACTGAATGACTTAGAAAAATTAAATCTCTAAAATTTCACACTTTTAAGTTTTTTTTTGTCTTCCAAACATACTAGTATCATAGTTTATTTTTTCCAAATAATACTACAATTTGAATATGAAAAATGACTTAAACCCCTTACTTAATGTGAAAAAATAGAAATTATAAATAAAAACGTTTTAATTTTATTTATAATTTACTTAAGACAAGTATCACACAATATTTTGCGTTACTATTGGAAAGATAAACTATTTGATATATATAGTATTTCTTATTAACAAAAACATAACATTTCGAAAGACATTCAAAATTTGTATGAGAAATTTATAGATTAATTATAAATGACGTATCAAAAAAATTTCGATTATTTTTTTTTTTTAACTTTCTATCTCATATTGAATTTCTCGCTTCTATCATGTGTTTTGCTAGTAACAACGAATTGTAAAACGTTGAAATTTTAGGGAAAAAAAAAAGAAGAAGAGATTTTTAATTGATTCTTTGTTTATTGTAGGTAGTGAGTCCTCAATGGCCACGGGTTTAAATATAATTTGCAGTATACGGCGTTAGATATTGCTAACAGCCTAACACTAAATGATTAAGCTGTAATTCAATGTCTCTTTATAGTTTATATATGATGTTCTTTGAATCGTCTATTTGTCAAAATGTTCTATCGTTTTATTAATCCGATAATGTAATACATACAATAAAGTGTAGCATGTGTGATGTATAAATAGAGTACCATAACATTATTAGTTTATTATATATATCAAATATAGTTATTACATAACCACGATTATAAAGTAAATGTGTTAATTTTTTGTTTTTGTTGAAGGTTTATGATGCGTTAGTACAGTACTTAGTAATGTTAACGTTGATACGTTAATGTTGATAGATATTGTGATAAAAGTATGTATTGATCTGTATCAAAACGAGAAACGAGTCATCATTGTAACGGAAAATATTAGGAATTTGATATGAAACTGTTTCTATAGTATATTACACATAAAGAAGCTTAGACTAAGGACTCAAATATATATAAAGCTGGCCAACAACAAATTTGCATCACTCTATATTTCCATCTCCGTTGCCGCTACCACTACCACTACCACTCGCGCTACCATCAATACCACCACCACCTCCACCACCACCGGATTTGATGGAGAGAGAGAATCAACCGGCAGAGAGGGAGAAGGGGAGAAGAATTCTAAGAAGCTAAGGCGCTTTGTGTTATATACAGGAAGCGAAAATCGTTCCAATGCCGGTTTAGCATTTTTTTTCCTTTTTCTTTGATATCCTTTTCTTTCTTTTCTTCTAATGGTAGAATTCAGTTTCGATTTTCTATATGTAACTATATGTGAAAGAACTATATGTTAATATAGGAAAATACATATAAAACTTTTTTTTACAGATCTACTGTTTTATAATTTTTTCTTCTATCTAACTTTTACATCACATCACATGTAGCTAGTCAAAGATGGGTGTGAGAAAATAATAAACCTCTCGTTCGAGTTCTTTTGTAAGTTTATCCATTCGACATCTAACTTTCTGGCAATATAGAAAAAGGGAATCC
>NW_006256414.1:2185443-2191413 GCF_000478725.1 Eutrema salsugineum
CACTACTGTTTCCACCACCACCACTGCCACCACCACCGCCACCGCCACCACTACTACCACCTACACTAACATACACACCAGGGCCACTAACAGTTCCATTGCCACTGCCACTACCACTTCCGCTTCCACTACTGCTAGCACTGTTACTGCCACCGCCACCGCCACCGCCACCTCCGCCACCTCCACCTGTGGCATACACACCATGGCCACTGACACTACCGCTACCGTTACCATAGCCACTGCCGTTACCATAACCACTAAAGTCACCATTACCACCGCCGCCAGCACCGCCACCGCCACCACCTCCACCTCCACCTCCAACAGTTATGCCTCCGGGACAGTCCCTGCGTCTACTCCCATTTCCATTTCCATTTGAGTTGCCGTTTTCATTGCCGTTGGTTCCGTTAATGGTAACTCCTCCACCGCCACCTCCACCGCCACCAGCGGAACAAACAGGCTGAGTTTCTAATTTTTGATTCATGAATAACTCGGGCAGTCCTCGGAGTTGCCTTGCGCCAACATGAGCACACACAACTCCAATGAACACCACGACAAGAAACTTAGTGATTTTCATATAGTTTTTCTTTATATTTTGTTGTTTGTTTATTGTGTTGTGCGTTTGTGTTCCCAAAATCCTCGGCTATATAACGTCGCACACATACAAACATTTACATATACTGTAGTTGTATAATAATATTGGTTAATTGTTAAAAAAATAAATGCGAAAGGGAATTGAGCTTGTTTGGTTATCTGAAACTCTTGAAAAACATGTAACCTGGCGTATTGGTAAATTCAACATCTTATGGTGAAAAAGAAAAACTTTCACTATAGTAGTATTCGTACCACTTGAAGAACTATTTTAATTTTTTAATTATTTGATTAATTTTGCATTTTGAAGTTAAAGATATTAAGGCATTTTTTGTTTGTTGAAATGATCGTAGAGTCTGAACCAAATCTCAAGGTGGGATGGTCAAGGCCAAGAAGCTTCGCTTTCATGGATTGCTTGATCCTCTGGTGTCAGTAAAAAGAATTTTAAAAGAAAGTTATATTTCCTCACGACACCGGAGTACTATTACACTGGACAAAAAAACTCTTAAATTGGAAAATAACCAATTAAATATTTGATAGTCGCCGGACAATATAGAAACCTATAGTTTCAAAATATGAAAATGACAAGTTTTACAATTTAGAGGTGTTTATTAGAAGGTGTACCATTAATTTGACATCTTGGTACGTAAGACTATTAGTTGTGGGTACTGAAAACTTAACTATTGCATTAAAAGTACGTATATTATCTTGTAAGAAATGTACACATTTCCTAATAAATACATGTGTCTGTATATATAGTGGCTAAAATGTGGGAGGAAGACAACACAAACTCACCAACAAACATCTTTATTAAAAGAAAGTAAGGAAAAAAAAGAGAGAGATATCGAAGATGAATGCCACAAAGTTTGTTGTGCTTATGATATTTGTTGGAGTTGTGTGTGCCAAAGTTGGCGCGAGGCAGCTCGAAGAAGTGTCCAAAGAGAACAAAATAGGCATACATGTTTCCAAAACTGCCACTACCAACGGTCTTGGAGCTGAGCTTGCCGTTACTGCTTCAACAAGTGCCTACCATTCGGAGAATTCCGGTGCTAATGCTGCTGCTGGTCCTAGAAGCGCCAGTGGATATGGAAGTACCTATGGAAGTACAAGCGGATATGTCACTGCGGATGGTCCCAACGCAAACGCTTATTCTGGCAGTGGCGCTTACGGTCAAACCGGTGCTTATGCTGCAGCGGGTCCTGGTGGTGCCACCGGCAGTGGATACAGTGACGGATATGCCGGCAGCAGTGCAGATGGAAGCATCAGTGACCCTTGAGCGATTGGTGATCATGCACTCAAGTCTCCCGCGTATATACTATACTATAGTATTCTACAAACTCAACAATCTCTTCTGTATTCATAAATAAAACTTGGAGATTGTCACCTTTAATAAATTAATGAAATGCTACTACCCTATATGTGTCATGTCTATTGTACTCCTATGAAATAAAAGCAATAATTACGACCTAGTTACTACTGTTCTGTGATCGCGGTGACTGATGACGAAATAGACAACCTTGTACGATGATGTCTTTTTAAACAAAAAAAAACCTACTTAAAATGCATGCAGCTTGGAAAATGAATGTTCGTGCATGCTCTTTAGACATGCTGCTTGGTGTGCAATGTCTCAAATGAGCTCAGATCTTTGAAGGCTATTCTTAATTATCTAGCATATCTATTTAAGCTTAGGGTTGAAACTCATTTTCCATGTCATGTTTTCATATGGAAGAAAAGAAACTCTAGACTCTTCTCTACTTTCTCTTTGTCGATGGATAGGAGCTCTTCATCAAGAAATTAATTAAGGCCTCATGCCAATTAAGTTGTCAAAATAAAAAGTGGTATAAATCATCTACTTATTTGATCTACTTATTTGAGAATCCATAAACTACTCTGCACAGTTGTAGTATGTAGGGGTCGAACCACAGAGACGAGAGATTCGCTCAATAAACCTATTAGAAATTGAATTACGCTAAGTAAACACAATGGAACTAAAAGCAACAAAAGCAAAACGGTTGTAAACTCGATGGAAAAGAATTAGGTTCAGGGTGTTTCTCAGGAAATCAGAGAATGCAAATTAATCGATAAATCAGGGTTCAGGGTTAAGCACGGTTCTTGAACTCAAATCACGAAATTATAACTAACCAACTTCTGTTGCGAGAATTATCTAAGTCTAAATCTTAGAATTCCAAATCCCTTTGCAAACCCTAAAGATTTAAACCAGCTTTAATGCTCAAGTTTGATATGTTCACAAAGTATCTAAACCAAATTCATTTGCGAATAACTACTTTGCTCACCCTAGGTTCTTTCCAGTTATTCAATTACACTTCCGTGTCAATCAATTAACCTAAGATCTAAGTTCTATGTGGCAGTCCAGAATTAACTTTAAGAACAACCTATGGTGAAGAACTAAATAGATTATGAATCCTAACTAATCAATCAATCTAACATCCAATGAAATCTTTTATAAGAACCCTAAACCTAACAAGCAAACTACTCAGACATGAAGATTGAAGTAATAAACATGAATAGATTGCAGTAAAGAAATAATAGATTAATAAACAGGGGTTCGAAATCTTCTCTCTCCGGAACAGAGTTTCAGACTTGTCTCCCAAAAGCCCTCAAAAACAAAAGTTCTCTCTCAGAAAATCTAAACTAATCGTAAAAAAGGAATAAAAACCCTATATATATATATCTCTCTAAGACACGTTTTGGGCTTCCTTGGAAACGTTTAGGCTCAACTCCTTCTTTAAATAGGAAACAAAATCGCCTTTTCCTTATTTCTCTGACAAGTGTCGAGCGTCACTCTCCATGGTGTCGAGCGTCACTAAAGCACAAAAACCATACTTGACGAATTTGATCCTGATTAAGCTCCAAAGTGCTCCAAAGTCTCCAGTTAAGCTCCAAACGTACCTATGACCTGAAAAGACTCCAAAAGACTCGAAAGACACTAAAAAGACTCTATAAATAAGACCTATACCATGGTTAAAAACCATAAAAACCATGATATATCATTATTACGAATTAATTTTGTATTAGAATATATGTACACTCACGCATAAAAGTTATACATCACAAATCCGTAATGTTTTGGTTTTTTTTTTTTGATTAAAAATGTTTTAGTACACAGAGCAAGCAAAACGAATGATATGCTGCATCGTATTGATTTATAATTTAATGCTCAACTAAATGTAGGAGATAATGCAATCCTCTAGCTTAAGTTAAAAGAATCTGATAAGAAAGTTAAATAAAAAAAGTCTTTTGAAGAAGTAACTAACTAAAATACTTGATAGGTACAGAAATGACAAGACAATTTAGAAACTTATAGCTTCAACTTTCAAAAACTATGATAGTGCTACAAAAATTTATATAGAAATTCATCAGGAGATTGACTTCTGGTAAATATTTGACATCATCGTAAGACTATTAGTTGTAATTTCACTAATGCATTAAAGTATGCATTTCTCTTATAAGAATCAAATGCACGCGTATATATCATAATCGATACATGTGTGTTTATAGAAATTAGAGGCTATATAATATGGGAAGAACAACACACCACAAAACAAAAAAAAAACACCTTAACTGACTACAAAGAACTTAATTTAAGAAAAAGAAAAAGCTGAAAGATGAATGCCACAAAGTTTGTTGTGCTTCTCTTGATTGGAGTTGTGTGTGACAATGTTTGCGCCAGGCAGTTTGAAGGAGTGTCCAAAAAAACCAAATTAAGCATCTCGTATCCCAAAACTATTACCAAAGGCCTTGGAGCTGCGCTTGACGTTGAAATCGCTACTCAAGGCTCCCACTCCAGCTATAGCTGCTCAACCCTATACATTTATACTCTATAAACTCACAATCTCTTATGTAATAGATGTATTAAATTTTATCAAGGTTAGAAAATTATATCAACAGGCAAACTTAATGTAGCTTATAAGCAAAAAAAAATCACATTTAATTATTACTAATTTTTTTTATCAAAAATAAGTTTATATAGATTGTTTGTTCAATTGTTTTTTTCGATTAAATATTTCTTTAACAAACGAAGATTAGTATGTGTTCATATAACTGTAATAATGTGAGAGTGTTATAAATGAATACCTCTCTTCCATTATAAATCTGTAGTAACAAATAATCGCTATCTTGAGTGAAGCTGGCAGCAACTTATTAGCTCGCATGAGACCGTTAATCTCTTGATGATACTTTTGGTCGTAATAATAATAATTTAGAAAGACATCATCGAAACAAGGTTGTATATCTCGTAATTATTGCTTTTATTTCATATATAAAATAGACAATACAAATTTTACACATAAAGGGTGGTAGTATTATTTCATCATAATTATTAGAGCTGTGACAATCTCAAGGTCTTATTTATGAATACAGAAGAGATTGTTGGGTTTGTAGAATACTATAGTATAGTATATACGCCGGAGACTTGAGCATGATCACCAATCGCTCAAGGGTCACTGATGCTTCCACCTGCACTGCTGCCGGCATAACCGTCACTGTATCCACTGCCGGTGGCTCCACCAGGACCAGCTGCAGCATAAGCACCGGTTTGACCGTAAGCGCCACTGCTCGAATAAGCGTTTGCGTTGGGACCATCCGCAGTGACATATCCGCTTGTATATCCATAGGTACTTCCATATCCATCGGCGCTCGGACCTTTAGGACCAGCAGCAGCATTAGCACCGGAATACTCCGAATGGTAGGCACTTGTTGAGGCAGTAACGGCAAGCTCAGCTCCAAGACCGTTGGTAGTGGCAGTTTTGGGATCAGAGATGTCTATTTTGTTCTCTTTGGACACTTCTTCAAGCTGCCTCGCGCCAACTTTGGCACACACAACTCCAACAAATATCATAAGCACAACAAACTTTGTGGCATTCATCTTCGATATCTCTCTCTTTTTTTTTCCTTACTTTCTTTTAATAAAGATGTTTGTTGGTGAGTTTGTGTTGTCTTCCTCCCACATTTTAGCCACTATATATACACGCACATGTATCACACATTTCTTACAAGATACATACGTACTTTTAATGCACTAGTTAATGCTTAGGGTTTACACAACTAATAGTCTTACGTACCAAGATGTCAAATTAATGGTACCTTCTAATAACACCTCTAGATTGTAAAACTTTTAAACATTTTCAGAATTTGAAACTATAGGTTTCTAGTCTGTCCGGCGACTATCAGATATTTAATTAGTTACGTATTTTCCAATTTAAGAGTTTGTTGGTCCAATGTAAGAGTATTCCGGTGTCGTGAGGAAGTATAACTTTCTTTTAAAATTCTTTTTCCTGACACCAGAGGATCAAGCAATCCATGAAAGCGAAGCTTCTTGGCCTTGACTATCCCACCTTGAGATTTGGTTCAGACTCTACGATC
>NW_006256414.1:2191513-2220824 GCF_000478725.1 Eutrema salsugineum
CAAATAATTAAATAAATGAAAATAGTTCTTCAAGTGGTACGAATACTACTATATCGACAGTTTTTCTTTTTCACCACAAGATGTTGAATTTACCAATACGTCAGGTTACATGTTTTTCAAGAGTTTCAGATAACTAAACAAGCTTAAATCCCTTTCGCATTTATTTATTTCTCAGTAACAATTAACCAATATTATTATACTATATGTAAATGTAGCTTTCCTTTTAACTTATTTTTTTTTAATGGACTTTTAACTTATTTTTAC
Source organism: Eutrema salsugineum (assembly GCF_000478725.1). NCBI lineage: Eukaryota > Viridiplantae > Streptophyta > Magnoliopsida > Brassicales > Brassicaceae > Eutrema > Eutrema salsugineum. The sequence continues at coordinate 2,191,778 of NW_006256414.1, forward strand.
TGACACCAGAAGAATGCATTAGCTCTTTCGAGTTGCGAGCTAAAATAAATCATATGTTTTGGACACTTGATTTATGATCCAACAATGGGAAGATCTCCAACGAGTTTGTGATCATCTCAACAACAACCAGGATGCGTTGGCAGATCGTGGCTCTGATAAGTGATGCCAAAATGCAAATATCCGCCTCTTACTTGTCCGAGACGGAATGTCATTTCTGATACTGATACCTTAAAGCTCATGAAACACTTTCAAATCCAAATACCAATTAAATTATCAAGATCGTATCCAAAACATCTTATCATAAGACTATCCTTGAACTTACACAACTGAAACCCGAAATATGAAATAAACTAAACGTCTCAAAACGAGAAAACGTCTTTGAGTTCCCCAAATTTAGCACCGCACTAATCCTACAATTCTTGAATTATCCCCAAACTTAGCACCGCACTAAATGAATGGGAGCTCTAATTCATCACCGGCATTTATATTCATGGCAAACGCAAGTTTAAAGCTAAAACACATAACAATCATGCCCAAAGACACTCATACAACAACAAATGACTTCCTAGAATTTGAGGTGTCTCTACGCCTCCACTCATATCTACCTCACTGGCTATCAGTGGTCATACCACCTTTGTGGACATGTTCTAGATTCATCAGCTGTTAATGAGCTATGATCGCCCACGTAAGGCCTTGACATTATACTCAACCAACATTATAGAATATGTCATTTCCTTACTTGTGTATACTAACGTACGGTACAGAAGTGTACATCTTTATCTACGTTGCACGGTTAGGAAATGTCTCATTTATTTAATTTATGCCGCACGGTGAGGAAATGTTTTCTTTTTTTGCCAAAAGGATACACGGTGAGGAAATGTTTCCTTCCTCACTTACCATTTTCCTATTGTCGTGCATTAGATATGCTAAAATTCAGAGAATGACGAGGACTGATTACATTGAAGAAGAGGCTGCATGGATCTGAGTCACAAGAACATGCAAAAACATTCTTTTTCTAAGTAGGATTTTTATTTTCTCATATAAAAATTTAGGATAATGTTTTGGTCATAACTAATTAATAATAAGGTTTTTAAAAAATCATCATCAAAACAAGTATATATTTCGTCATGGGTCTAATATTAGGTCGTAATTATTGCTTTTATTACATATACAATTGACATTACACATCATAAAGGGTGGTAGTAGTATTTCATCATATATAATTATTAGAGCTGTGACAATCTCAAGGTCTTATTTATGAATACAGAAGAGATTGTTGGAACGTTTGTAGAATAGTAGTATATATATATACGCCAGAGACTTGAGCATGATCACCAATCGCTCAAGGGTCGCTGATGCTTCCACCTGCACTGCTGCCGGCATATCCGTTACTGTATCCATTGCCGGTGGCACCACCAGGACCCGCTGCAGCATAAGCACCGGTTTGACCGGAAGCCCCACTGCTAGAATAAGCGTTTGCGTTGGGACCATCCGCAGTGACATCTCCGCTTGTACTTCCATAGGTACTTCCATATCCACTGGCGCTTCTAGGACCAGCAGCAGCATTGGCAGCGGAATACTCCGAATGGTAGGCACTTGTTGAAGCAGTAACGGAAAGCTCAGCTCCAAGACCGTTGGTAAGCTCAGCTCCAAGGCCGTTGTGAGTAGAGATGCCTAATTTGATCTCTTTGGACACTCTACCCACTCCATTCTCAACTTCTCCGGCGCCACCATTATTGTTAAGCTCTCCTCCTTTAGTGGCAGTGGCTGCTTCGGTTTCAGACATGGGCATTGGTGGTACTGGTACTGGTAGTGGTAACGGTAATTGTACCGGTAGCGGTGGTACCGGAACGAGCTTTTTATCCGTAAGTCCTTTGGAAACATCTTCCAGAGGTCTTGAGCTTGCATTGGGACAAACAACTCCAATGAACAAGACAATCACAAGAAACTTTGTGGCCATATTCATCTTTTTTTTTTTTGGTTTTAGAACTTGTTTCTAAGATGTTTATGTGTTTTGTGGTGAGTTTGTGTTCCCAATCATAGCCTATATATAGTCACACACCTAAATACATTTTTACGTATATTTTTATTACGTACGTTCGTTGTCTTTTTTTCAAATTGTGATAGTGAAATGAAAACAAAATGGCGAAAGAGAGTTGGCTTAAATTAAATAAGTGAATTGCTTGAAAGTATTTAACCTGACGTATTGGTAAATTAAGTTCAACATCTTATAGTAAAGATACATAAAAGTATCTAGTCTTCTCTTACGAAATGTTCTCAAATCAGATAAATCAGCCAGTCAAGCCATTAAATACAAGATATTGCGTTAATTGTAATTGTAGAAATCATTTAATTTTCGACTATAGAATATTTAATCCTGTATCTCTGATTCTCTTGAAATGTGAAGTATATTATCTTAATTCTTGCTCGCCCTGCTTAAATTTTGAAGAGATAACAAGATTGTCAAGATACATACTGAAATTATGAAATAAGAAGAAGAAAAATATTGCTTAATGGCCTATCTTTTTGTTAAGATGCAATACTTAATTTTCATTAGAAATGCTTAAATATTTGCCTTCTAGCTCGCGTCAGAGGTGAAGTATATTTAAATTAAAACAATAAAAAACTAATCAAATGTATCGTTATAGTTTAATTTACACGATTCAGTTTGAGTTACAAATGTTTATTTTGGAGTTGAGCTCTAGAAAGAAGGTTTCATGGTCATTTCTATAGATCGTATTTTTAGACATTAATTAATAATTACTCTAATATGACGGAAAAAAACTCTTTCATGTTTTGTTTTGAATACTAGTTGAGTTGTATCAAAGTACGACTACAAAATTGGCTTGTTGTATAACTATTTGTGAAAGATTTGATGCTAAAGCTTGCAACTCCTGTTCTCGTTGGTAATGGCATATCCAGCGCTCGAATTCGGAATGAATCAGATCTCACCAAGTAGGATTGGAATGTAGAGATCTGTTATCGCTGAGGATAACCTGTGCTTACTTAATTCTTGCTTGTTTTTTCAGTGCGTGTGTTTCGGCCACTATCTATAGCATGGCCAGATGCAACATCATAGAAAGATTTGGAGTTTATTTTGCAAGTTTCTATAGCTTGGTCAAGGGTGATTTCACAAAGACCATCATTGTTTCTTTTAATCCAAGGCTCCGTCAACCAACTATTGAACTACAAAAAGGAACGTCTTCACTCTTAAACTTTTAGAATTACTGAGGTTGTCTACAAAAGATATTTTCCGGTTGTGCAACCTTAAGCCTTCGATTCAATCTCGAATGATAAAGCAATACGAAAAGATAAACACCACGATTTAACGAGTTCGGGACGTTAACTAACACCCTACGTCTCGCCGGAGATTATCCGGAATCCACTAGAATCAAGCTCAACTTGAGCTACAACCTTCAGAATACAATGGCTCACTCACTCTCTTCTACGAACCCTAATTTTCCGGGTAATACAACGATCTCAACAACCACGCACACTGAAGAGAGAGAAGCGACTATATCCGAGCTGGTAATGGGCTTAACCTAACTGGGCCTTCGTCAAGCACTAGCCCAACCCATGACGAAGATTAAGGACACTTATCTTCAATTCTCCACCTTGTCCTTCATCTTCACTCGCTTGATTCATCACCGTGAACTCCACCTCCGGTCATGAGCAAACCCGCTCATCCTTCGAAAACTTCCGAAGTCCCTGCAACACTCTGCAGCTTCCAATCTCCTGAGTAAACCCACTCAGCTGTCATGAGCATGGACCTGCTCAATCGGATGTTACTCTCAGTAACTCCAAAGCTTCCTGAAATTTGCCAACTGGTATAGTTTTGGTAAAAATATCTGCTGGATTGTAAGCGGTTGCAATCTTCTGCACTCGAACCAAACTCACTGCTATCAGATCTCTGATGAATGATACTTGGTATCTACGTGTTTTGTTCTTTCATGATGGACAGCATTTTTAGCTAATGCTATCGCACTTTGCGAGTCACAGTAGATATCCACTGGTCCTTGCTCAAATCCAAGCTCGTTCATCAAACCTTTAATCCATACTGCTTCTCTAGACGCATCTGACAACGACATAAACTCTGCCTCGGTTGTAGACAACGCCACCACCTTCTGTAAACTCGACCTCCAGCTGACGACATTTTCTCCAACTGTAAAAACCATACCAGAAATCGAACGCCTCCGGTCCAAATCAGCAGCATAATCTGCATCACAGTAACCTCTAGCCATGAACTCTCCATCTTTCCTGAAACACAGCTTAACCTTAGATGACCCTCTTATGTATCTGAGAAGCCACTTAACAGCTAACCAATGTTCCTTTAACGGTTTGCTCATGAATCTACAGACCAGACCAACAGCGTATGCTAGATCAGGTCTCGTCCCTATCATCGAGTACATAATACTTCCTACAGCACTCTGATAAGGAACCTTCTTCATCACTTCCGACTGCACTTTCAGCTTGTCATCCGTAGCCGATTTCAACTTAAAATGAATCCCCATAGGCGTAGCTACTGGCTTAGCCTGATCCATCCCAAAATTACCAAGAACTTTCAATAGATACCCTTCTTGAGAAATAGTAAGAGTACCTTTTGACCTGTTCCTTGTTATTTCCATTCCTAGAATCTTCCTGGCCTCGCCTAAATCCTTCATGTCAAACTCTGAGCTTAACAACGCCTTTAGTTCACCAACATGCTTCTTGTTCTTCGAAGCAATCAAGATGTCATCTACGTAAAGAAGTAGATACACATAGTCTCCATTCTTCATCACCTTGAAGTATACACAACTGTCATATTCGCTTCTGATGTAGCCACTTGTTCTCATAAAATCATCAAACCGATTGTTCCATTGTCGAGGAGACTGCTTCAACCCATATAAGGACTTTTTAAGTAGACAAACCTTATTCGGATACCGCTTGTCCACATACCCCTCAGGTTGTTCCATGTAAATGGTCTCGTCCAGGTAACCATGTAGAAAAGCCGTTTTCACGTCCATTTGCTGAAGTTCCATATCAAAATGCACCACTACGGACAGAAGAAACCTGATCGAAATATGCTTCACTACCGGAGAAAAAATCTCCTGATAGTCCACTCCTTCCTTCTGCGAGTACCCTTTGGCAACTAGCCTTGCCTTGAACCTCGGTCCTTCAACTCCAACGATCCCTGCTTTCCTTTTAAAAACTCATTTACACCCTATAGGCTTCTGCGTCTTAACTCTATCAACCAGAATCCAAGTCTTGTTCTTCCTTAACGATTCCATTTCCTCATCCGACGCCTCTGACCACTTATCCCTGTCGGGATCTTCCATAGCTTCCTTATAACTGTGTGGTTCGGGCCTACCACCATCCTCAATCACATAGTATGCATAACCGGCTATGTCCTCGTCGTCTTCATCGTCTCTATAGACCCTGTAGTCCTCAAACCTGGTCGGAGCCTTTGGTTGTCTTCGAACTCTATCTCTCGCAAGTTGAAAATCTGAAATATCCTGGGACCCTTCTGTACCAGATACATCAGTTTGTTCCACTTGTTCTGGTTCAGACGTACCCTCCAACTGTGAAACTCCACCTTGAACTGAGTCTTCTGATGACCTGTTTTCACATGCAAGATCAAGGCTAACAAACTTGTTAGTAAAAACTTGAGTACTAGACTGAGGGTTACCTGGAGCTGTCGTTGTTGTGATGTCCTTGTACATCACATCCTCCCTGAAGACCACATTGCGGCTTATGACGCATTTCCTGTCCTCAAGTAACCAAACTCGAAAGCCTTTAACCCTTTCTGGATAGCCAGTGAAAATCCCTTGTTTTGCCCTCGGATCAAGTTTCCCTTCACTCGTGTGAACATAGACCACACACCCAAATCTCCTTAAACCGCTCAGATTTGGAACAGCTGAAGTCCACCTCTCTTCTAGAATATCAAAATCAATTGCAGATGAGGGTGTCCTGTTGATCAAATACACCGAAGTTGACGCTGCTTCCGCCCAAAATCTTTTATCCAATCCGCTTTCACTCAACATGCTTCAAACCTTGTTCATAATGGATCGATTGAGCCTTTCAGCAACTCCATTCTGTTGTGGCGTATAAGTACAAGTTCTATGTCGAACTATGCCCTCCTCTTTGCAGAAACTATCAAACCTGAAGTTGCAGAACTCGAGCCCGTTGTCTGTCCTTAACTTTTTCACCTTCCTCTCTGATTGGACTTCCACCATCTTTTTCCATTCTACAAACTTGTCGAATGCTTCATCTTTGGTTTTCAGAAAATAAATCCATACCTTCCTAGACCAATCATCTGTAAAGGAGATATAGTACTGACACCTTCCAAGACTCAGAGGCACATTCGGGGAACCCCACAAATCCGAATGTATATAGTCCAGTTTTTCCTTAGTAACATGCTGACCTTGTCCAAAACTGACCCTATGAGTTTTTCCAGTCACGCAATCCTCACAGAACTTTATTTCTGTGATCTTTCCATTACCTAGGCAGCCTTTTCTTCCAAGTACCTCTAATGCTTTCTGACCCACATGACCTAACCGGCTATGCCACTTTCTGGTAAACTCGTCTTCTCCACCTGATTGCTCATTCGATTGAGTATCTGCAACACAAACCTCTGGAACACGAGCTTTCCCTTAGAGAATGTACAGCGTATCCCCATTCTTGCGAATGCCTTTCATTATGGTTAGACAGCCCCTAACCACCTTAAGAACACCCTTGAATCCTTTAAACTCACATCCTTTATTCTCGAGTGTACCCATAGATATCAGATTTTTTCCAATTTCCGGCATATACCTAACCTCATGTAAGACAAAAGTCGTCCCATCAGGGTTCTCAAACCGGACTGAGCCTATACCCTTAACTTCTGAACTGGTGTTGTTCGCCATTCGAACTCTGCCTTTGGAGACATCCTGCAACTCAAAAAATACATCCTTCCTTGGCGTCATGTGAAATGAACAACCTGTGTCCATCAGCCATTCTTCGTGATCCACTGTATTTTGTGACATGTTGACCTCACAAGCGATGAGTCCAACTAAGTCCTGAGCATCGTCTTGGGCACACGACGACTCTGCCTTATTCTGACTTTGAACCTTTCCCTTATTTTTCTCAAGCCACTTGTAGCACTGTTTCTTGAAGTGCCCTTCCTTGCCACAGATCCAACAGATCTTCTTGCCATCCTTGGATCTTGACCTTGACCTGTTGTTCTTCCCTTTTCCTGTATAGTTGTCTCTCGTCTCAGATCTTCCCCTTGCGTAGTGACCTTCACCAGAGTTCTTGGAACCAGTTGCATCTTTGTCCTTGTATTCGGTTTCCTTGGATTTGGCCGCACAAACCACATCCTCTAGCTTGATCCCATCGCGACTATACTTCAGAGTTTCCTTTAAAGAATCATACCTTGTCGGTAATGAATTCAGTAAAAGTATTGCCTGGACCTCATCTGGTATCTCTATACTCAGATTACTAAGATCAGCAATTAACTTCAGAAAATCATCTACGTTCTGGTCAATGGAGCGAGAGTCTTGCATCCTAAATGAATATACCTTCAGCTGAGTGTAGACACGATTTGGCAAAATTCTTTGCCATATACAATCGATCCAATGTTGCCCATGCCTGAGCTGCCGTAGTACACTTATCCAGCTTCTTTAACACATGATCGCTTACTCCCATGAAGATAAGATTGAGTGCTTTCTCGTCTCGCTCCAGTCTTGCAGCTTCATCTTTAGCTTTCTTTTCTTCCGTTTCCGGATCTTTTCCATCTTCTTCTTTCGAGATAGAACTCTCCGATGATTCTGTAAGAACATCCTTGAGACTTTGAACAGTGATGTGAGCTAACATCCTTTTCTTCCATATTCCAAAATCTGTAGATCCATCGAACATCGAGATCTTTAACTCCATCTTCATCGTCATCTTGAATCGAACTGATCCCGCACCAAACCTGGCGCTCTGATACCAATTTGTGCAACCTTAAGCCTTCGATTCAATCTCGAATGATAAAGCAATATGAAAAGAAAAACACTACGATTTAACGAGTTCGGGGCGTTAACTAGCACCCTACGTCTCGCCGGAGATTATCCGGAATCCACTAGAATTAAGCTCAACTTGAGCTACAACCTTCAGAATACAATCGCTCACTCACTCTCTTCTACGAACCCTAATTTTCCGGGTAATACAACAATCTCAACAACCATGCACACTGAAGAGAGAGAAGCGACTATATCCGAGCTGGTAATGGGCTTAACCTAACTGGACCTTCGTCAAGCACTAGCCCAACCCATGACGAAGATTAAGGACACTTATCTTCACCGGTTCTACTGTATTTGTTGATAATAGCCTTACTATGAGTAAACCAACTTTTGTTTTTTTTTTTTTTATTACCATTTTAGCCTTTCCAAATGAGAAAACGAGCTAGAGAAAACGAACTTCCTCTAGCTCTGTAGCTAATTATGTTAAAAGTCTTGTATGTCAAAAGCTATTCACGATCACAAGTTCTACAGAAGATAAAATATACTAATATTGGATTATTACAGACGGGTATTTAGAGTCTCGGATAGAGCCAACTCTTTTTATAAAATAAAAGAAAACAAATTAATGAGGAGAAATAGAAACTCACAACTCAAAATAAATTATTTATTTACCATAGAAAAGAGGATGTGACTTTGTAGTTTGTAAAGAAATGAGAATATATAGAGTATAGGCTAAGCATGCAATATATATGTACAGGATTTTTCACGGTTCAAGCTCCTCCTCACTGCTCCCACCGTTGCTACCATCTTCACCTCCTTTCGCATTGATGATAAGTTTGGTTCTAAGGTTGTTAGTAGTAATAAGAACTCCACCTTCAGGGGCAGGAGCGACTCCTATATTCACAGCAATGGGAGCTCGAATATCGTTAGTGTCAGGAGCTGCTCCGCTTTCAGGTAGAGGAGCACCAATAGGAGGAATTCCTAGTGGAAGAGGAGACGGTGCAAGTTGTATAAGGCCTCCGCCTTCTGGGGCCGGGGATGGGGCGACTCCTACTAAGCCACCACCCGGGGAAGGTGCCGGGCTAGTATTGTTTGGCGACATAGGTATCGTTATATTTATCGATCCAGGATTGTTGCGGAAAATGCCAATAATAATGTTAATAATGTCTCCAAGAATGTCTCTACGGTTGTTGTTAGTAGAGTTTGAAATGCCATCAAACACCATTCCAATACTCAGTTTTTTATCCATGAGTTCGGTATCATTGGGCATACCTCCGAGTCGATTTGCACTAACGTTATCACACAAAGCTGCAATGAAGACCACCACAAGTAACTTGGTGATCGTCATCTTTTTGGATTTAAACTTTTTAATTTTATAATATTGTTTTGTTTATATGGTATGATTGTGTTCCCTCCCAATATCATTCCCACATGTATATATATATATACATATATATATATATATGACGAGTTGTATTTGTTACGAAGAACTACATAAATGTGAAAGAGATTTGGATTTAATTGATCATATGTATTACCTGAAGCGAGTTAAGAAGTTTTGGTGATTACTCATTATCATATACTGACAATGGTAGTATTGGATATTCTTACGCAATGTTCTCATATTGGAATTATCATTTAGTCAGGTGTTAACCAAATAATAACGTGAAGAAATCTTTGCTGAGTATTTACAAAATATATGTAACCCCTTCAATTTTAAATTTTTTTTATATATATTTGTAAGTTTGTAACTCGTTTACTTTGTCTTAGATTGGATGGATTATGCCAAAGTACGTAATTATTATATTATTTAATATTTTTTTCCAACGTAAATTTTTCGTATCGTGGATATATAGGTATAACTTTCATTTAAAACTAAGACAGTGATTGCATTAACTCGTATCAAGGTGTACATGCATGTTTTGAACTAACTTCCTACGTTGTCCGCTATTTGTCAATATAAGAAAACATACTGATATTTGACCCAAAAAAAAAAAACAATCCTGATAATCCGACGAGATCCAATATTCCAAGTCTGAAAAAAAGAAAAAATTATAATGAATAAATTTATAAACCGGGTATTTTTTAGAGAGAAGTGTTTACTATTAAAAGTAAAAAAATAGTGGATAAAGCTTCCAAGTAGAATCTCAAAAGTAAATGTCTATACATAGCTAACAAAGTTAAGATGAATGAATAGTTGATTCGTATAAGTTATAACTGTATAAGTTTACTTTTTTGATAAAGTGGATTTGTATCGTTTATTTATTTTGTTTGAACATTTATTTGAGTTGTATAGTTAGACCACCTCCAATGGAAGGATTTTAGAAGAAGCTCTTCATATTATATGTATAGAAAATAATAATTAAATATTATAGAGGCTTTTAAAATAGGAGAGAGGGTATTCAAAATCCCTTATTTGAGAATCTCTCTTTATGCATTTAGAGACTCTTCTCTTTATTTTGTACATAATTTCATTTTATATTATTGTTTTGAGAATTCTTACACTGTTTTCAATAACCCATGGTTGGAGATGGTCGTAGACTTGTTTGTTTGTTTCTTTTGAAGTAGGTTTGTTTGTTTAGAAAAGAATAAAAAATCTCAAAACAAAAAAAGAGTAATATCATTATATACCACCAGATAACATAAAAATTAAGTGGCCTTGAAAAGTAGTTTTGACCTACTGTGCACTGAGAAAAATTCATAAAGCCCTTTATTCAAAAAATTGAGTTCTCTCACATGCGATGGGTTCAAAAAATACGAAAAAGTGTCAAGAAATATTGTGTCTGTTTCACACGCAACTATTCGCTGTAATCAAAACAAAATAGAGGAAAGATAAAACAACATGGGTAATAGAGAGAGAGTAGTTATTTGCCATTTTTTAGTCAGATCTAACTAAATTGCAGATGCTCTCTTATGTTTTACATCACTAACTAATATGTTAACATATTAACAAAAATATTGTACTTATAACATTTGGACAATACTTGTTATTATTGTTACCACGTTACCAAATATCGGATAACACGCCAACAAACACTACATATTATTGTTAACATCTTAATAAATATCTGATATTTTTGTTAGCACGTTAACAAGTATCATATATTTTATTGCACCATAATAACATATTATGTTAACATGTTACAATATTTAGATATTATTGTTAACAAGTAGAGATATTAACATATATCATTGTTAACAAGTATAGATGTTAACATATATCATTGTTAACATGTAACAATAAGCATTGTTAACATGTTAACTTGTATTACATATTATTGTTAGCATAATCCGGACAAACGATAACACTTATATGTAGTTATCGGATATATATACATTAAAGTTAGCAAACGATGACCATAATACATAAACCGTTATATCGCATCTACCACATATGATGTACCATATCTTATGGCAGGTGACATGTGTCATTATCCAAAAGATAATTATCAACACTATCTCTGATTCCAACTAACGAGCATTAAATGTTGTAATAATAGCAATATATACCCACAGATAATTGTATAATTAGTTCTCTCTCCTAAACACTGTTTGTCCGTTCACTGTTTATGTGGAAAACCCCATTTAACCATTTTCTTTTTTATCTTATTACATATTTCTCTTTCTCTTCTTTCAATTATTTTCCGATGAAAGAAAATAAAAAAAAAAGAAAGAAGAAGAAGAGCGATGAAGGATGGAGAAGGTTGAAGTATAAATTGGTGATATTAACAGTGAAAACAATAGTCCATGGTGAAAGTGGTAACGGCTATAACGACGGCAATTGTAGTGAAACAACGGCGACGAAAATGACTCCACCATCATGTTGGTTATGCTGGTAGACGATGGTGATTGTGCAGTACCGGTGACATTGGTGATGACACGATGGTCACTGTATCAGTATAAAGTATTGATTTTTGTTATTAGCAAATATTATTTTTGTTACCACGTTAACACGTATTAATTTCATTGTTAGCATGTTACAAAATATCATATATTATTTGTTAGCACGTTAACAAATAACAAATAATATTGTTAACACGTTAACAAGCATCATATCTTATTGTTATCACGTTAACAAATCTCATATATTATTGTTAACACGTTATAAGTATCAGATATTAATGTTAACATGTTAACAAATAGTTATCTATTAAAAGTTAACATCTTATATGTAAGCTCGTTGTTGTATTATTCTATATCACATTTATATATAATTGTTATCATGTCAATTATATAATTTTATCGTGATATAGTAGTTATCATGTTAAACAAATAGTTAACCACCATATTTTCAAACTGTATATAACTTTTTGAGGATGAACAGTATCTGTCGATAAAAAATAGATGATGAATAGTATCATCAGAAGCTGGCGATGAACAGTGTTACAGACATATCTTGTCGAAAAAAAAAAGTCTCAGACAAGTGGCATTTGTGTAAATATGTAATAGAAGAGGAATATTTTTGGTTGTTTTTTGTTTTCTCTTTCCTATATATTTAATTTTTAGTTATCCATTGTATTTAGTTAATTTTTTAGTTATCTTTTGGTATTGAATTAATTAACTCTAAATGTTGTTGTCGGTTAATTTTCTTTTTTTTTTGCAAGTGTAGTGATATTAATTAGATGTATGAATAATAATGTGAAATTTTGCTGATATGACATAAACCACTTAATTTTTAAGTATCTTTTGGTATTCAATTAAGTGGTCAATTTTTGATATATATTAAAATGATCTAAAAAAAGCCTATTTCAAAAATAAAAGCTTCGAATTTTAGCTTTACGCACATGTACAACATGTGTAAACCGGAATTTTGAAAGCCGGTTTAGAAAAACGCTCTAAATTAATTCTGCAAAATGTGTGTTCTTTTTTTTGTTTTTTCTGTTTTTGTCGGTTTTTGTCTTTTTTGATTAAGACTCATCACCCAATCCAATTGACATTGATCAGTTCCAGAAATTTTAATGGCCTCTTCGTTGTAAAGCTGCTTAATCAGCTAGCGCGAAGGCTGACATTTCAAGATGACTTCGATTCAAGACGAAAGGATACTTGTTGAAATTGAAGAATCTCTTATACAGGTTTTTGCCTTTCTCTTTCTTCCAATGATTTGAAAACCGGCCTTATTCAGTTTTGACCTAATTACCAAATTTCCGATTGCTTCTTGTTTCTTTTCACTTTAATATTTCATGAATTTTCTAATTATTGTCTATACTTCCTTCAATTTCAATCTAAAATCTCACTTATCTGCTGAAATAAGTGTTTAATTTGAGCTACAACACAGCTTCTGATCCAATTCTTCTCATCTCAGGAGGAAGTGAACAAAGTGTTAACCGGGTTGTCTTCTACAGCTGAAGATGGTTCAGTAGACATGCATGGGAAACCACCATTGAAGCAGAAAACAGGAAACTGGAAAGCTTGCCCCTTTATTCTCGGTAAGTAATAACAAACAAACAAAGATCACTTTTTTAATTGTTTTTCAATTACTTAATGTAATGATCCTTCAAATCTGGTCAATGTAGGCAACGAATGTTGCGAGAGATTAGCTTACTATGGAATCGCCAAGAATCTGGTCACTTATTACACAAGTGAATTGCACGAGTCCAATGTTTCTGCAGCTAGGCAAGTCATGATTTGGCAAGGAACTTGCTATATCACACCTCTCATTGGAGCTATGATTGCTGATTCTTACTGGGGAAGATACTGGACAATTGCTTGTTTCTCTGCTGTTTATTTCTTTGTAAGAGTAGAAGACCAAATGAGTTTGAAACAAAAAATCACATCTTGTTTCCGGTAACTTCATGGTTAATCTGGTTTTCTTGTTAATTAGGGAATGGCTTTTTTGACACTCTCTGCTTCGGTTCCTGGTTTAAAGCCAGAGAAATGCTATGGCGTTGCTCTCTGCCCACAAGCAACAACGGTTCAGTATGCAGTTTTCTTCTCCGGGCTTTACCTTATGGCGCTTGGTACAGGAGGAATCAAACCATGTGTGTCATCTTTTGGTGCTGATCAGTTTGATGATACTGACCCGAGAGAACGAGTCAGTAAAGCTTCGTTCTTTAACTGGTTCTACTTCTCGATCAACATCGGTTCGTTTGTCTCATCGACTTTACTAGTGTGGGTTCAAGAGAACTCCGGGTGGGGGCTCGGTTTCTTGATCCCCACTGTTTTCATGGGACTCTCTATCGTCAGTTTCTTCTTTGGAACTCCGCTTTATAGGTTTCAGAAACCAGGAGGCAGCCCGGTTACTAGAGTTTGCCAAGTTCTTGTAGCTGCATACCGTAAACTGAACCTCAACGTCCCTGAAGACGTCGCAGATCTTTATGAAACTGGATCAGTGATTGCTGGAAGCAGGAAGATTGAGCACACAGACGGTTACAAGAAAATATTTTGTCCCCCCTTATAATCTGAATTTGAGCTTTTGGAAAATGTTCACTGGATCATATAACCTTTTTGTCTTTCATTATCTATGCAGGTGTCTGGACAAAGCTGCAGTGATCTCAAATTCTGATGCTTTTTCCAACCCATGGAAGCTATGTACAGTAACTCAAGTCGAAGAAGTTAAGATTCTGATCCGTATGTTTCCAATATGGGCTTCGGGGATCATCTTCTCGGCCTTGTACTCACAGATTTCCACTCTGTTCGTGCAACAAGGACGGTCCATGAAACGTACCATTCGCTCTTTCGAGATCCCTCCCGCTACACTCGGAGTTTTCGACACTCTTACAGTGCTAGTATCAGTTCCAGTCTATGACCGTTTCATCGTACCCTTTGTGAGACGGTTCACTGGCACACCAAAAGGATTCACTGATCTGCAGCGAATGGGAATTGGTCTTTTTCTCTCTGTCCTAAGTATTGCAGCTGCAGCTACTGTTGAGACAGTGAGATTGCAGCTTGCTAGAGACACTGTTTCGATGAGCATCTTTTGGCAGATTCCTCAGTACATACTAATGGGGATTGCAGAGGTGTTCTTCTTCATTGGTCGGCTTGAGTTTTTCTATGAGCAATCGCCAGATGCAATGAGAAGCTTGTGCAGTGCTTTAGCGCTTCTCAATACAGCAATTGGAAGCTACCTGAGCTCGTTGATCATCACTCTTGTGGCGTACTTCAGTACAATTAATGGTGGAGATGGTTGGATTCCAGACAACCTTAATGAAGGACATCTTGACTACTTCTTCTGGCTTTTGGTCTCTCTTGGACTTGTCAACATTCCTGTTTATGTCTTCTTCTCTGTTAAGCACACGCAGAAGAAGGCTTTGTAAGCTTATTTGCTCTTCTGTAATATGTGTATATGTGGTAGTTCTGGTTCATAGTGTTTATGGTGATGCTCTTTGTTATGTGGTTTGTACAGTCAAGGTTGCTGGTATATTTTGTAAATATGAATAAAGTTTGGGCCTTGATGTTTTGTAAATATAAATAATGTTTGGGCCTTTGATGTAAGGAAAAGAAAGTTAAGGGAGATATATTGATTATCCAAGATTGAAGACTATTGTATGTGGCCATGTAACTTGATCAGAATATTAGTTGAACATGTTTTTCGAATGATCAAATAAATAAAAATTTCATTCATGTTTAACAAATGTCTGCAATATTAAAATTCAACGTAATCATTAGTTTACCTACAGACCAACAACATTCTTGAAATACATTTCCCCAACTGTAGAAGAAAAAATTTGTGTTTCTGCCATTTCTCTAAAAAAAAGTTGGATGTTTTTGTGTCGTTGCTTTTCATGTTCAACTAATATTCGTATCAAGTTGTTGGTAATAAAAAATCAAATACTAATGACAGTCACAGAGGTATATATCTTCATTTAGTCTCAGTGGATAATATGATGTGATGTTCTTTATAAAGTTGCAACTTGAGAATATGCTCTTCTTATTACCAAAGGATCCAGCTGAAACCACCACATATATAATGTGGACCGTGGTCCTTACGTAAAACAAGAAAGAAAGAAATGATTTGATATATATACATGCTTGGCACTTTATTTATACATATTACTTAGAAGAATTGGAGAATTTCAATAAACAAGAATTTAGATCCGACTCTAATTAATATCTAAAAGTCCGAGATCAGAACGAAAATTTGGATTTAAACATTCGATACTAAAATGTTATCGAAAATTAAAGGTGAAAAACCACAATTATCTAAAAGTGCTAATTATTTTTTAATTAGAAGATTAAATATATTAATAGAAGGACGGTTTTGTTTTTGTTGTACGTACTACGTAGCCTTTGTTCAACCCCAAAGGTCAACAAGTTAATCTTGTGTGCTTCACCACAATTATTATATTCGAGAGCAAAGCATTTCCCCCACACGAATCTATTTATTATTGTCAAATAGTAGCCACGGAATATCATAATCAACCTTTTTGAGAATATAAAATGAGTAAGTATGTCATGGAATCAATTAACACAGATCATGCATATATTGATATATGGACCACATTTTTGAAGTTTAAACTGAAAAGCAGTTCCACCATTAGTTCCGCATGTCCTAAGGGTTTAATTAGTTTTACGTTAAGAATTTAATTGAAATTCAAAACTAGTTTCTTATTTACATTTGCAAGTATCTCTCAACCCTCACTGATCACTGGACATATGTATATAAATATTTTATACTTTTTAGATAATAACATATATATATATATATAGGTGGTTATGATTACAAAATGAATATATATTTGTTACAACTTACATCTAGATCTAGTATACGCTGCTTTATGTCCATTCTGATCAACATCATTATTAATGTTGTACACAATCACAAATACATGAAAGTTTTCGTTTGCAACATGATATGCTATTGCTAGCCACCACACATTATACATGATATGCAATATCTCTTTTTTTTTTTTTTTTGTCGACATGATTTGCAATATCTCAAATTATTGGTCCGAAATACGTGAATATCTAATATACACAAACACAAATATAATGCTTGAGATACATTGACAGTTTTAACATAAGAGTTAAACTATGTTGTTGGAATATTTATTCTTATGTGCTAAATATGCATAATTGCTTGTATTATTACTATCACTTAGAATCGGTCCATATAATATGAGGATTAGATATTTTAGCTCTCGTCACAATCACTTAGCATTAACTTTTTTTTTGGGACAACCACTTAGCATTAACTTCTAGAGTTCTAGTGATCGATAAAGATTCTAATTTTTACTAACAAAAACTAAAATCAACATCAAATCTGCAATTATCTGTTGTCCACACAACTAAACTCAAATTAAATTATACGCAGGTAGGACCATTGCTGCAAATTGTTACCGAACAACTCTGATTTCAACTTCGAAACACTTTATAGACATATAAAAACTAATTTAATGATTTATATTTACTTGTATAAATCTAGTAAATTTAAATCATTAAATTAATTTTTGACATTGAAGTAAAAAAATTCAAAATTTGCAAAAGCTTTTTTTCATCTTCATAACAAAAAAACCATAAAAATACTCCAATTTTAAAGATGCAAATGACCATAATTTTGTCTAGATTTAGTAAACATATCTTATTAAATTAAAATCTTGAAATAGAAGTAGAAAATTCAAAATTTGCAAAAGCTTTTTATATTTTCAGCCGTGTGTCAATTCCAAATTCAAAACTGCCACATATCACACACCAATGCTCACCACGCGATGCAACCTCAAGCGCTGAGTTATAATTTCGAGATTTAGCTTCCACCAATAAAATTTCGCCACGTCATCAAAACGAATCATCCCGTATAGTCGTCCAGATTCTTAAAGCCTAGATGTTCGCATATTCGGTCGGCCATTATTTAACGTTACATCTAATCTACTAACCTAAGCCCCAGTTAAAGAAGACGAAGAAGAAGAATCAAAGAGCTAAAACCAAAGATCTCTTCTCAAAGAGAGATCATTTTCTTATTCCTCTTTCAACATTTTCGAATCTAGGAGAAGGGCTTTCTTTTTCTTCAAGAGATATGGCTTTAGCTGTTACTTCTTCCTCAGCCGCGATCTCCGGATCGAGTTTCTCACGCTCAGGAGCTTCTTCTGATCCTAAAGGTACTAATCCTCTTTCATTTCCTCAAAATTGATTCTCCGATTGTTCATAGTGGTGATCTAATTTTCGTTTAAATCTGGAAATTGCAGCTCTACAAATCTGTTCGCTTAGGTTATCAGATCGAACCCATGTCGCTACTCTGTCTCAGAGACGTTACTCTGTGAAATCCCTAAACGCTGAGTCACATTCACGCAGCGAATCTCTGATTCGTCGAGCTTCGACTCTAATCGCTCCTGGTTCGTGACTGTTTTTGATGATTTGAGTTTGTAGTTTCTCGATGATTCCTCGTTTCCGACGATTTCTGATTCCGGTTTTGATTTGATTATCACAGAAGTTGAAGAGAAAGAAGGAGACGTTGAGGAGGATTTCGAGCAACTCGCGAAAAAGCTCGAAGATGCTTCTCCACTTGAAATCATGGACAAAGCTCTCGAGAAATTCGGAAGCGACATCGCAATTGCTTTCAGGTGAGATTGATAATGACAATTATAAATCAATGGGTTATCGATTCGATTAGGGAAAAAAGAAAAAAGAAGAAACTTTAACTGACATATGAATCTGTGGTTTTTCGATTTTTTGCAGTGGTGCTGAAGATGTTGCATTGATCGAATACGCTCGTTTAACTGGAAGGCCATTTAGGGTTTTCAGCTTAGACACAGGGAGATTAAACCCAGAAACTTACAGACTCTTCGACGCAGTGGAGAAGCAGTACGGGATTCGAATCGAGTACATGTTCCCTGATGCAGTCGAGGTTCAAGCACTAGTGAGGAACAAGGGTCTCTTCTCTTTCTACGAGGATGGTCATCAAGAGTGTTGCCGTGTGAGGAAAGTAAGACCTTTGCGTCGTGCTCTCAAGGGTCTCAAAGCATGGATCACAGGACAGAGGAAAGATCAATCTCCGGGAACGAGATCAGAGATCCCAATCGTTCAGGTCGATCCTGTGTTTGAAGGATTAGATGGTGATGTTGGAAGTCTTGTGAAGTGGAACCCTTTGGCTAATGTTGAAGGAGGAGATGTGTGGAGCTTCTTGAGAACAATGGATGTCCCGGTGAATGCACTGCACGCGCAAGGGTATGTCTCTATTGGGTGTGAGCCTTGCACAAGGCCGGTGCTTCCGGGTCAGCACGAGAGAGAAGGAAGGTGGTGGTGGGAAGATGCTAAAGCCAAAGAATGTGGGCTGCACAAAGGGAACATCAAGGAGGAAAATGGAGCCACGGATTTAACACCTGCGGTTGTGCAAGATATATTCGAAAGCAACAGTGTGGTTTCATTGAGCAGAGGAGGGATTGAGAATCTATTGAAGCTAGATAACCGTAAAGAGCCGTGGTTAGTTGTGCTTTACGCTCCTTGGTGCCCGTTTTGTCAGGCTATGGAAGCTTCGTATCTCGAATTGGCTGAGAAGTTGGCTGTGAAAGGAGTTAAGGTGGCTAAGTTTCGTGCGGATGGTGACCAGAAGGAGTTTGCTAAGCAAGAGCTTCAATTAGGGAGCTTCCCAACGATACTTCTGTTTCCAAAAAGCGCTTCACGGGCAATTAAGTACCCTTCAGAGCATAGAGATGTTGATTCGCTTATGTCGTTTGTCAATCTTCTCCGGTGAGTTATGAGTTTGGAAACATCAAAACAGTGATGAAGAATGTAAGAGAATTGAGATGAAGTAAGGATTTCATCTTGGTCTTGAAAGATTGTGGAATTAAAAGAATAAACAAAGGCCTCTCTGTTCTATATGACTTTTGTGTATATGGTATTGTAGGGGTTTATAGACTATTTTCTCTTGTCTCTTTGTCGTTAAATGTCGTATTTTTGTTCTTTCTTTTGAGTTTTAGTTAGTGAGGGAATTGGTCCATGTAATGGGATTTTCTTGATTATGTTTTTTTTAGATATGTGAATATGCTAAAGTTTTGAAGAAAGTTATGTTTTTTTGGTTTTAAATATCACACAAGGCGCAAGTCAATGCTATTTTTTTTTTTAATCTATCTATTACGAAAACTATTATCAGAATAATTCTATTATCAGAATAATTTTAAAAACAATTGACAATTTATCCATCAGAATAATTCTATTATCAGAATAATTTTACAAACAATTGACAATTTATCCATGAATTTTTTTTTATAAATTTGTCTCCATAATAACCTGAAAACTATTAATTAACCTTTAATAGATTACTGGACTAAAAAGCTTTTACAAATCAATGCTACAATAAGCTGATTTCACCGAAAATTAATAGAGAAAAAAAAACCATTAAAACAGATGTGAAAACATTTAACTAAAATCTATGCTTAATAATTTCAATAGCCTAATAGAAAACAACATATCATAAGTGATTGTTACTAAATTTCATAAAAAGTGACTAGGTTTTAGCCCTAATATCAACTTTGTTTTGTTATGAAATAGGAGAGGAGGACTTACGGGGTTTTCCATAGATTATGTGATACATTTGGAATGTTAGACATAAAAAAGTTTTTAACAAAGCGAGGAAAGTGATAGATTTTGGATGTAATCTTTCAAGAAAGACTCTCTTGTATTGAATATTAAAAATACACAAAGTATCTGTAACCGTATTCTCTACACTCTCATAACGAATGTAACAGAATACTCAAATTCATATCGTTTTACAACATACTAAGTGCATACGTATTCCTGAACAGTATCTACTATTTATACTAGTAAAGTCTCACACATGTTGAATTACTCTTCTTTCACACGTGTCTCTTCTGTTTCTCCTGCGTTCTCCTCCAACTGATTCCTTCTTCTACGTCTTATATACACATTCCCTGGCCTATCAATACCCCCTTCTTTGAGACTGATCTTGCCCTCAAGATCGAATGTGGGAAATTGTTCCTTAATGTCTCGAGCCAAAATCCAGCTTGTTTCATGTGAGGGTAAGTTCTTCCATGACACTAATGCTTCTAACCAGCCATCTTCATTGTGACGCCAATCCAATAGTTCATCCGGCATCACTGTCAACTCATCTGACTCAGACAAATGAATTGGTAAAGGAGATACTGAATGATCCGAACCCAACACTGCTTTAAGTTGTGAGACGTGAAAAACAGGATGGATTTGAGATTCAGGGGGGAGCTGTAATCTGTAAACTGCTTTACCAATTTGTTCTAACACCTCAAATTGACCATAGAAACGAGCCGCAAGTTTCTGGCAGATTCGCCTTGCCACCAATGTTTGTCTATAGGGTCGCAACTTCAAAAATACCATAGACCCAACTGCAAACTCGATATCACGTCTATGTTTATCAGCTTGTTCCTTCATCAATTGTTGAGCTCGAATTAAGTGAGCTTTAATCTGGTTTAGCATCATGTCACGTTCCTTCAGTATCTTCTCCAACTCAAAGTTTGATGTCGATCCTTCTTCAAATCTCACAAGTGTTGGAGGTTCTTTACCATACACAACCGAAAATGGGGAGGTTTTTAAAGACGTGTGGTAATTGGTATTGTACCACAGTTCAGTCTAAGGAAGAAATTTTGCCCATGATTTTGGATGTGAAGAGGACAAACATCGCAAATATGTTTCTAAACAACGGTTAAGTACTTCTGTTTGTCCATCTGTTTGAGGATGGAAGGCGGTACTGTACTTTAACTTTGTGCTCGATTGTTTGAAACACTCCTTCCAAAAGTGACTGAGAAAGATTCTGTATCTATCCGGCACGATGGATACGGGAAATCCATGAAGACGGACTACTTCCTTGATGAATTTATCGACCACCGTCGTCACTGTAAAGGGATGTTTAGGCCGATAAAATGACCGTATTTACTCAGCCGATCCACCACTACTAACACCGCATTTCCGCCATTTGATGCTGGTAATCCTTCGATAAAGTCCATACTGATCTTTTCCCATACAGCGTGAGGTATTGGAAGTGGCTGCAATAAACCAGCTGGAGATAGTGTTGAATATTTGTGGGTCTGACAGATACTGCATTCCGAGACAAACTTCTGTATCATTTTCATCATACCATCCCAATAAAACGATTGTTGTACTCGTTTTAGAGTTTTGAGAACCCCTGAATGGCCTCCGAGTTGTCCTTCATGCATTTCAGCCAATATCAATGGAATATATCCTGAAGTAGCAGGGATGACGAGACGTCTCTTGTACCAGAGTTTTGTATCCACAACTACATACCCAGCTTTCATTACTTCACCATCTTGAATTCGTTTGATCATACCCTGAATTCCTTCATCCTCTGCTATTTCTTTATATAAGTCTTGAAGCTGAATCACCGATGGTACTGTAAGTGCTAATAAACTGGAACTCACAGAATCCAACGGTGCCTGCAAACTCCTTGATAACCCATCCGCAGCCTTGTTCTCAATCCCAGCCTTATACACGATGTCAAAATCATATCCGAGAAGTCTTGTCAACCATTTTTGATACTCCAGTGTGACCTCTCGTTGTTCTAACAAGAATTTAAGGCTTTTCTGATCTGTATGTACGATGAATTTACGGCGCAGAAGATAATGCTTCCATTTCTGAATGGCAAGCACAATGGCCATAAGTTCCCGTTCATAGACCAATTTTAGTTGCTCCCGAGGTGTCAAACCACAACTGAAATAGGCAACTGGTCTTTGTTTTTGCATTAGCACGGCTCCCAGCCCAAATCCTGATGCATCAGTCTCAACTATAAACACATCTGAAAAGTCTGGAAGGGCCAATACCGGAGCTGACACCATTGCTTGTTTTAGAGTATCGAATGCCTGTTGCGCCTCGGTTGACCATTGGAATTTGTTTTTTCTCAATAATTCAGTCAAAGGTTTAACCAAACTTCCAGATCCTCTGAAAAATCTCTTGTAGTACCCTGTCAAACCCAGGAATCCTCTCAGCTCTTTCACTGACCGAGGTGTAGGCCATTTTTGCATAGCTACCGTTTTGGATGGATCAGTTGCAACTCCTTGAGCAGATATGATATGGCCTAAATAGTCCACTTCTTGTTGAGCAAAAAGACATTTCTTCCTGTTGGCCAATAGCTGGTTATCCACAAAGACTTGTAAGACAATCTGTAAGTGTTCCCGATGCTCTTCTAAAGTTTTGCTGTATACTAGAATATCATCAAAGAATACTAGCACAAACTTTCTCAAATATGCTCTGAACAGATCATTCATTAAAGATTGAAAAGTAACAGGAGCATTAGTAAGCCCAAACGGCATTACTAAGAACTCATAGTGGTCATCATGAGTTCTAAAAGCTATCTTTTCCACATCTGACTCTTCATTCTGATTTGATGTTAACCTGAACGTAAGTCTAGTTTCGAAAAAACTACAGCACCATTCAATACGTCTAGCAGCTCATCAATCATTGGAATGGGAAACTTGTCAGGAACAGTTGCACGATTCAATGCTCTATAATCCACGCAGACTTGCCAACTATTGTCCTTCTTCTTGACCAACAGCACAGGACTAGAATATAGGCTAACACTCGGCCTAATTGTACCCGCTTCTAGCATATCCTTGACCATGTTCTCCATCACTTCTTTATGGATTTGAGGATATCTGTAAGGGCATACATTAATAGGTCCCAACCCATTTATCAACGTGATGCCATGTTCTTGTCCTCGTTTAGGTGGTAAGTTGGTGGGAATTGCAAACACCTCTTCAAACTGCACTAACAACTCAGAAATGATAGGTGGTATTGCTGATTCACCTGAGTTTGTAAGTTGTTTCCCCCCAAACTCTAATACCACACCTTTTAAAACTACCTTGGGTTCATTGTGTAGTGTCTTTAGTGACAATTTCTTCAAATGCAACCTTGTGTCTCCATACAATGTCACCCAAGTATCGCCATGTCTAAACGAGAACTCTTGTTTCTTCCAGTCTACTAAACACTTGCCAAGTGTCTCCAACCACTGAACGCCTAGTATCATATCCACACTCCCAAGCTCCAATGAAATGAAATCCGAGGAGAATTCGAACCCTATTAGTGTGAACTTGACATCTTTGCATATTCCCATGCCTTTCACTTATAATCCGTTGCCCAGTAAAACATCCAATCCCGAACTTTCAGTCAACTTTAAATTTGTTCTTGCGACCGTTGCTGGATCTATGAAATTATGGGAGGCTCCACTATCAAGCATGACCACTATACCCTTTCTTCCTATCATGCCATGAACCTTTGTCGTTTTAGGGGCTTCTTTTCCGTGAAATGCGTTTAAGGATAAGTGCATTAGTTCACCACCTTGAACAACCTCATCGTTGTCTACCTCCATCATATTTTCATCGAGTACTTCTACTTCAAACCCGTTGAAAACCGTAAGCACTTTAAGTTCCTTCTTTGGACACACATTTTCATGACCCCTAAACCACTTAGCATCACATTTGAAGCAGAGTCCGAGGCTTCGTTTGACATCCAATTCGGCATCCGTAAACCTCTGTCTTGGACGTAGTTGCTGCTTTTGTTGTTGTTGTCCTTCTTTTGGTTCTGTATTCTCAATTGTTAACACCTTTGGTTTGAAAGTGTTAACATATTGTGATCTTTGAGTCCCAAAGTTTGAAGTGTTTCTTGATTGATAACCCAACTGTTTCTGTCCTGAAAACTCCTTTTTTGTTGCTTCACCAACTACTTTGCAAAAGGTACTGCTTTCCATTTTCAAGACAGCTGCAAAATGTGGTTCGGTAATCCTTTAGGTTCCTTCATTTTGATTACCTCCTTCATCTCCTGAGATAATCCATTGCAGAATATATCCTCTAGACCTTTATCATCCACCCCTGAAACCTGAGCTGATAGATCTTCAAACTCTGACACGTAGTCACTCACTGATCCCTTCTGTTTAATTGAGTATAATCGTTTCCCAGATTCTCTTCTAGCGTTTCAGCAAACCTCAGCAACAATCTATCCAGAAAATCCCTCCAATTTCTGAATCCGTGTCTTTTCCGCGCCCAGATATACCATTTCCAAACTTTACCAGCTCGCGTTAGTGAAACCAAATCCAACTTGGCTTCATCATCATAACGCCCAACCTCGAAGAATCGCTCCACATCCGCGATCCACACATATGGATGTGAACCATCAAATACAGGTATTTCGATTTTCTTTAACAAACTATCTCGATTCGTCAATTCAGAATATCCAGGTCGATAACCTAGCGGGTAATCATTCCGGTTTGTTCCAGGTATGGTGTTATGTACCTGATTTGTAAATCGCGACGATTCAGGAATCTCGATTGGTCTTGCTCCACCATTGACTCTCGGAGGTAGTCCAGATTGTTGTTGGACCGCCATTAGAATCGAATTTAGTTTCACATCCATCTCTGTCATGCGAGCTTCCACCTTCGTTTTCGATTCACACAGTCGAGAGAATCCGCCGTGTAAAAACTCTAACTCGTCCTTCAAAGCCGCCATATCGCAATCGCCATTCTCGCTTTCGATCTCCGATGTTGATTTCGCTTTTGTAGCTGAATCCATAACTCTGTTCGATCGAGTCACGACGCACCAATTTGATAGACTTTGGATGTAATCTCTCAAGAAAGACTCTCTTGTATTGAATATGAAAGAATACACAAAGTATCTGTAACCGTATTCTCTACACTCTCATAACGAATGTAACAGAATACTCAAGCTCATATCGCTTTACAACATACTAAGTGCATACGTATTCCTGAACAGTATCTACTATTTATACTAGTAAAGTCCCACACGTGTTGAATTACTCCTCTTCCACACGTGTCTCTTCTGTTTCTCCTGCGTTCTCCTCCAACTGATTCCTTCTTCTACGTCTTGTATACACATTCCCTGGCCTGTCACGAAGCCCCTCTTGACACATTACACCATGCAATTCAAGAAGAAGAAGCATGGAGAAAAGCTAACTCCAAGGATGCAGAGGATGAGGATTCGAGTGCATGACCCAAAAGTGCGGTAGCCTTACCATCTAACCTTCCAGTGTGCTACATTGATGGATCTTGGCACAGTTCCAAACTTATTAGCGGACATAGCTGGATCTTAACATTAGACAAAAGGACGATCCACTTGAGTTTAAAAGGATTGAGAAGGAGTCTTGTCCCTCTTCACGCTGAGCTCGACTCTTTACTTTGGGCTATGGAATGCTTACAATCTATATCCATGACGAGTGTTTCTTTCGCCACAGACTATCTGTATCTTATCAGTATGATTGACACCTCTTTGGAGTTGCCTACTTTTGCTTCGGAACTTAAAGATTTTCAGTTATTTAGACAATCTTTTGTCTCTTTTAGCATTAATCATATCTCTTGTAAGGATAATATACATGCTGATTTCCTTACAAAAAAGGGTAGGACACGAGGCTTCTGTTTCTCACATGTAAGTCCGTCGATTTCCGACTGGCTCCCCTAGAGAAGAGTCCTATTAGCTTAATGTAACAGATTTGATGGCAAAAAAATAAAAATCAACTCTGTTTTGTCTATGCGAATTTGAATTTGGACAAACACCAACTCATTTAACAATCATAAATTTAAAATAAATTATTTTAAATGATTGAATGCAAAAATTATCATCATAAATTTTTTTGAATAAATGAATCTTGTACTCAGCACTAATATTAGCCACAATTAGACCTCTCGGATATGCACAATTGATGGCCATAGCTGATAGAGTAATATATTCTAGAGTCATTCAATTCTACAGTATCATTAGGTAAATGATATTCTCGTAAATAAGGGAGAAACTTTTCTTCTGTGGCTTGACCAAACTATATTTTGTACTGGTGCGAAATTGTGCAATTTCATTAAATAACACGAGAACGTTTCACCGTGATCGAGTAAGATACCAATCGTTAATTGTTGAATAAACATATTCAGAAGAGTTTTTTCTTTTTTTTTAAATGCGTATCATCATATAAAAAACGTGACACAAAAATTTAAAACTTGCGTCAAACCATTGAGGCATTTGATCATGGAAGATGACGTGATACATGTAAAATAGCAATGTTATTTGTCTAAAACTCACGCGAATTCAATGATATCTCCAAGGGTATAAAGCTTGTCAGTACTACTCAGTTTTGAAAAGAGAAAGGAAATAAAAGACAAAACAAAACAAACCAAGAAGATGGTTTCATTTCGCAAATGTTTCTTCCTCATGCTCCCGCTTTTATGCCTAGCTCTTCTCATGTCCCCAAGTAAGCTAGAAACCATTGAATATTTTATTGTTGGCTGTAAATTATACATTACATAATGGAACAGAGGGTTGTTTCTTCCAATATTATTTTGATTTACAATATATAAGTTTCTTCCAATTTTCCAAGTAAAATTTTGCAATTATATATTTCTAAAATTAATAAGCTTAATTGCAAACTAAAATAGGTAATTAGTACAAAAAATGTTCTTTTTTTAATAAGTGTGAAAAACACAAAACATCAATCTTTTAGAAACAGAGGAAATATAATATTAGTTCACCATTCGAACGGATATGTAATATTTTATACCTTTTTTTTGGTACAATGTGCATTGTATAAAAGCAAAAGATATATGTGTAAGGAAGCACTCTTTATGTATTTGAATACTTCACTAACTGTTTACATAAAATAAAATTTCAGAACCTGCAGAAGCGAGGACCGGGATAGAATCGATTGGTCTATGTTCGAAGACCCAACTGCAATCAGAAATGCCTTGAATTACAGTATATTATGGGTGGAATATGTTTTAGAAAATCTCCAAGTGACACCGAAGACACATGTGTTTGCTATGTATAATCTTATATAGAGTCTCTTTTAAGATACTGATTATTAAAATATTTTAAATAAAAACATTATATGACGATATTACTGATGCAAGTGCTTTGCCAGGAACATAAATTTGATGAAAGTAGTAAATTTCCCGATTTGTAATTTAATGTCACTTTTATTTTTTTTAATCTCAGAAGCAATCAATTCCTAATACATGACTCTTATCCGCCATCAACAGAATTATCCTATCTAAAAAGTTAAAGTAACTTTATTTTGTAAATATCACTATATACCAATAGATAATATGAAAATTAAGTAGCCCTAAAAAGTGGTTTTGACCATATACTGTTTACTGAGAAAAATTCATAAAGCTCATAAGACATATATCTGAAAAATTGAGTTCTCTCTCATGCGGTCGATCCAAAAGATACGAAAAAGTATCAGAAAATCTTGTGTATATTTTACATACAACTGTTCGCTGTAATCGAGACAAAATAGAGGAAAGATAAAACAACAAGAGCAATAGAGAGATAATAGTTATTTACCATTTTTAGTCGGGTCCAACTAAATTACAGATGCTCTCTTATGTTTTACATCACTAATTAATATGCTAACATATTAACAATAATATTATACCTATAACATTTGGACAATACTTGTTATTATTGTTACCACGCTACCAAATATCAGATAACACCCCAACAAACACTACCTATTATTGTTAACATCTTAATAAATATCTGATATTATTGTTAGCACGTTAACAAGTATCATATATTTTTTTGCACCATAGTAACAAATTATGTTAACATGTTACAATATTTAGATATAATTGTTAACAAATAGAAATATTAACATATATCGTTGTTAACAAGTATAGATGTTAACATATATCATTGTTAACATGTAACAATAAGCATTGTTAACATGTTAACTTGTATTACATATTATTGTTAGCATAATCCGGACAAACGATAACACTCATATGTAATTATCAGATATATATATACATTAAAATTAGCAAACGATAACCATAATACATAAACCATTATTAATTTTATTCAAATAAAATGCAAGTAGATAGGTTCACAAGATTTTTTGTCAGAAAAGCTTATATTTTTGTGGGCTGATACATTATTTGTAAATAGGGGTAAAATGGTGAAGAAAAGAAGACGTGGCAACTGACACTCAATTTTGAAGTATCTTTTGAGCGACAGGCTGATAAGCCATAATCTTGTAAAAAAAAGGCTCAAAAGCCATAACTCTAATAAAGAATTTCATTTTGATTTTCTTTTAATAAGGAAAAATGTGGAAAATCCTTCACTCTCCTTATCTATTTCTTTATTTACAATAAAACCAGGATCATATCCACCCAATTTCAGACCCACCCACTAACCTGTTTTATTATCTAAATTTTTTTTTCT
>NW_006256414.1:2220924-2231236 GCF_000478725.1 Eutrema salsugineum
TTTTTAATTCTTTTAATTCTTTTTCTTTAATTATTCTTTTTCTTTCTTACTCGTCTTCATCATCGTCAAACACAACGATGGATTTTAAAAATCACCAAAATCAAATCTTCATCACTCAAATTTTGCCTCCTCATCTTCTGCAATCAGTTTTTTTTATCTTTATCTCCTCCCCCCACCACCATTGTTGAAGCTTCAAAACCTAATTAGGTTTTTATTTGAAGATTTAGGGATTTCACAATTTAGAGATTGGATTTGCCAAAATTACTTGTTTGGTATACAATTCGGGTTGGTAACTCAATTTATGTGACGATTAGGTCTTTGCATTGTTGAATCATAGTGATTCTTAGGTAGATTGGAATTAAAATCCGAGTTTATCACCAAATCTGCAGAGAAGGACAACTGGTACGAATGGTACAACTAAGAGATAAGAGGACAACTAGCACAACTGGTACAACTATGAGATAGAGGACAACTGGTACAATTAGGTATAACTAAGACAATTTAAATAATTGCTGATTAAAAATTCTTTGATTATAATTGCAAATCGGGTTGTAACCCAGTTTTATATGACGATTAGGTATTTGCATGAAAAATTTCATAAATATAGTCGTTGAATCGTAGTAATTCTTAGATAAATTATAATCAAACCTGAGTTCATCACCAAATTTCCAGAGAACAACTGGTACAAATGGTACAACTAAGAGATAAGAAGACAACTAGTACAACTGGTACAACTAGAACAACTACGAGATAGAGGACACCTAGTAAAAATGGATATACCTAAGACAACTTGAATAATTTTTAATTGAGATTTTTTTTTTATTATATTTTTAAGGGAGAATGAGCATCAGGCACACAAGCAATTCAATAGATTTTATATCATTTAATACTTCATATTTCGAGCAGATAACTTATTCGGTATTAGTCGATAAGATATTGTATGTAAGAAGATTGCGATATATAAAACTAAACAGCTTTGGAATAGATAATTTATATGAAGAATGAATTGCACATATAAATGAAACTAGGTGGAGTATTTTTGATAATAAACAAGAATTATTTGTCTTACTGCCGAATTAAACAAAAAAAAAACAAAAATGTGGTTTCTATTCTCAAAAAAACATCGTCGAAAGACAAAAACAGATAATAAATTAGATAAGTATTTCAGGGCAAAAGTAGCATGGAAACTTAATTTGTGTATGTTTTCAGGTTTATTTTATCCGAAGAGATTTTATTTTAGCTAAGAAAATTATATTTTAGCCAGTGAATTTTTATTTTGGATAGCCACATTATTCATTTTAGCAGAGAAAATTTTCCCAAATGGGGATAAATAAGGTACAGTTAGACACATATATACAATTATCTGTAACTCCTTAATTTAAAAACAAGGTACTGCTGAATGAATGATTCAACTTATTTCGGCCTTAGAGTGTACATGAATATTTTGGAGTTATTTGTATTTTGAATTTTTTGGATTTCTTTGAATTCTTACATTACTATTTATTTTGGAGTTATTGTATTTTGGATTTCTTTAATTTCTTGCATTGCTATTTATTTTGGAGTTAGGTGCAATTACGTAATGAGTTTTTCCAGGGCAACTAAGTGCAACTAGGTACAATTACGTTATGAATTTCTCCAGGGCAACTAAGTGCAACTAGGTACAATTACGTTATGAATTTCTCCAGGGCAACTAGGTGCAACTCGGGACAACTATATTTTAATTGTAGTGTTAAAAAATAAATTCTTAAAATTATTTACTTAAAAACAATACAACTCATACCTTAAAAACTGTTTTTTTCACATTTATACTAGAAAGAATAAAATCAAACTTTGTTTTGTTCAAAAAACCAAATATTTTTGGTTTCACTTGAAATAAGCCCTTATGTTATAAGAAAGTCTTTGACAATGTTATCCATCTTATGCAAGCGTCTATGCAAAAATATAAGAAATAGAAAAATAATAACACAAAGCATATTGGGCTGCTATATAATGTTCGGAATTCTTGTGGACAACTAGAACATAAAAATTTATGGCGAAGGACAACTGAAAAAACTACAAAATCGATCAAAGGACAACTATTACAAATTTTGGACAACTGGACAACTAGGTACAACTATGTTGTCAGTTGTAGATGCACGTGTGAGATGGCGGCTGAGAATAATTTTTTTTTTATCCATTTAGACACGTATATAATTTAAAATTATAATTAAAATCAATTAAAAATTAATAAAATAGACATGTGTGCCGACAAAAAAGGACATGTGCGCAGGCAAAATACCACGTGCGCCGTCAATTTTGTACATAGTTGTACCCAGTTGTCCAGTTGTCCAAAATTCTTCATAGTTGTCCTTTGGCGATTTTAGCAGTTTTTCCAGTTGTCCCTTGATATAAATTATCATTTTGTAGTTGTCCACATGATTTTAGACTATTGTAGTCCTTTTACAACATTTTCATATTATAATTGATGCAAAATTATATTTTTGGCTCTTTTCCATCATAAGATTGTTAACATTATCAATTCTTTGTATCATAAAGGGTGTTTGATGTGAAACCAATAATATGTATTAGAAAAATGATAATTTCATGTTATCCATCTTTTTAATTTTTTTCCTTATAGTTTACAACTTTTTTACATTTTTAGGTGAATGTTTGCTTTATATTCATACTTTTATCACTATTAATTTCTAATGAAAGAATTACATATAGTTGTACATATGTGTCCAGTTGTACCTTGTTTATTTCCATCCGAAAAGCATCCTCGGCTAAAAATAAAATCCTTTAGACTATATTGACTTTCCTAAGTGTCCAGTTATCCGTCAAAGTAACATGTGCACCTATGTGCGATATCAATTTTTGTACATAGTTATACCTAATTGTACTAGTTGTCATTCTCTGCAAATTTGGTGATAAATTGAGGTATAATTATAATTTACCTAAGAATCACTATGATTCAATAACTTTATTTAAGAAATTATCAATGCAAATACCTAATCGTCAGATAAAACTGGGTTACCAATCCGATTTGCAATTATAATAAAAGAATTTCCAGTCAGCAATTATTTAAGTTATCTTAGTTATACCTAATTGTATCAGTTGTACTCTATCTCATAGTTGTACCAGTTGTACTAGTTGTCCTCTTATCTCTTAGTTGTACCATTCGTACCAGTTGTCCTTCTCTGCAGATTTGATGATGAATTCGGGTTTTAATTCTAATTTATCTAAGAATCACTATAATTCAACAACTATATTCAACAAATTATATATGCAAAGATCTAATCGTCATATAAATTGGGTTACCAACCCGATTTGCAAATCTCTAAATAAAAACCCTTAATTGTGAAATCTAATCCCTAAATTGTGAAATCATCAAATCTCTAAATAAAAACCTAACTGAGTTTTGAAACTTCAGCAATAATGGTAGAGAAAGGAGATAAAGACAAGAAATTGATTACAGAGAAAGGAGAAGAGGAGGAAAAGACAAAAGCAAAAAAATGAGATTTAGAAGGTTTTGGGTTGAAGATGAAGACATGAATTGGAAAGAAGAGAAAACAAAAATCATATTTTTAATTAATTTTCGTTTTATTTTTAATATATTAATTACGAAATTATTTAAATATTATTTTCGGATAAAATCAGATATGCCATAAACCAATTCATTAAGGATAAAATGGGATTTTCATGTGATTTATGGCATCCAGACTATAATATGGCACATCAGACTTTTTGTTTATAAATTATGGCATCTGAACCATTAATTCGTATCTTTTGGTATATAGTTTATTAATTGGTCAATTTTGGTACTGAGTAAAATCACAAAAGGTACAAGGGTTTATTGAATGATTTAACTCCGCCCCTGTTTGTATTTATGTAACGCTCATTTTTATTTTCTTTTCTTTTCTCGTCGTCGTTATTAGGAATTAGGAATTTCTCTCATAAACCCTAGTTTCTTCTACCTCCCTCAAATTTTGATTTTTGCCATTTCGGGTCTGGCGAGTGGATAAATGGAGAACTCGAAAACTCATCGATTTTCACCGGCACTCGATCCATGAGTCACTGAACATTGTTGTAAGTCTGTAGAAATTTTGTCCTGTCGTCTTCTTATGAGCCAGAATTTGTAAGCATTTGGTAACCTCATTGCCTTCTCATGTATACTACTCTGATTCTCCATGGAAGAAGGTCTCTCGTGTTACAGAAATGGCCTAATTTGAGAGGTTTAGTGCAAAATGAATTCTCTGCATTTTCCAGTTCCTTCTCCTCCGCTAGTGCGGTTGCAGATGTGAGCCTTCCTCAAGATGGTCGAAAGGAGAAGACTTTTACTGTCTCTTACCTCGTTGATTCATTGGGTCTAGCTAGGAAACTCGCCGATTCCATCTGCAGGAAAGTCAGCTCCCAAAGCAAGGGAGATCCTGATTCTGTACTGAGTCTTCTTAGGAGTCATGGGTTTACGGATCCTCAGATCTCCAGGATCATTACGGTTTATCCACGATTTCTCATGTTAAATGCTGAGGAATCTCTCGGTCCCAAGCTTCAGTTTCTGCAGTCCAGAGGAGCTACAAGCTCTGAGCTCACTGAGATTGTTTCTAAAGTCCCTAAGATCTTGGGTATCAAAAAGGACAAAGCTTTCAGCGTATACTATGATTTCATCAAAGAGATCATAGAAGCCGATAAGAGCTCCAAGTACGTAAAGTTGTGTCATTCTTCGCCAGAGGGTAGTGCGCAGGAGAACAAACTCAGAAATGTATTGGCGTTGAGAGAATTGGGTGTGCCTCAGAAGTTGTTATTCTCTATGCTCATCTCCAATTTCCAATCTGTATCTGGAAAAGAAAGATTTGAAGAATCCGTCAAGAAGGTTGTTAACATGGGCTTTGATCCGACAACGTTATTGTTTGTCCATGCTCTACACGCTGTTTACCAAATGAGCGACAAAACGATTGAAGAAAAAGTAAACGTCTATAAAAGGTTAGGCTTTGATGTGGAAGATGTATGGGAAATGTTCAAGAAATGCCCAAACATTCTGACACTCTCGGAGCAAAAGATAGTGAACAAGGTTGAAACATTTCTAGGCCTAGGATTCAGCAGAGATGAGTTTGTGAGGATGGCCAAGCGCTTTCCTCAGTTACTTGGATGTTCCTCAGAGACATTGATCAAGAAGAATGAGTTTGTGGTGAAGAAGATGAATTGGTCAATAAAGGCTTTAGCTTCAAACCCTGTGGTATTTGGATTAAGCTTTGAGAAGAGGATTGTACCAAGGTGTAACGTAATCAAAAGTCTCATGTCCAAAGGATTGCTCGGAAGTAAGCTTCCTCCATTGTCTCTTTTGTTGGCCATTACAGATGAAGCTTTCTTAAACAAGTTTGTAAGGAAGTATGATGACAAGGAGCTTGTTGCCGAGTTGATGACTATCTTAACCAAGGGTCGAGTCTCATAGCTCGTAAGGCTTGTCAAAGTGTTTTTTATTCTCTGTTAGTTTTAGATTCGTCGATGAATCTTTTGATACCGACATGGGAAGCGAAAGATGCAGTGTCATGCGATTTGATGTTGAGATTTTGGATTTCTTGCATCTATATCAAGATGCAGTGTCAAATAGTATCGTTAACAGTTTGGGTTGTGATCTATAACTGATCTTTGTTTTGCTCCAGTTCCGGTTTACAAACTGAGTCTTCTTGTTGAATATTTGTTGAATATATAACCTAACATTTCTTCCTTTCCATGCTAGCCGAATTATAAAAGCAACATTCTTGTTCCTAGTAGGGTTTTTAAACCATGCCAAGTCTCTGAAGTTGAAAACTTTTTGAGATGGTAAATTAATACATGCCTTCCAAAGATATATATCATCATTCTCTGATTATTGAATGCCTGTCGACCAGGTCGGATCCATAGCATAGGTAGGATAAGCAATGGTCTATGGTCCAAATGTTTATGGGCATGATTCACCGTTAAAAAGAAGTTTTTTTTAGTCCAAAGTAAGAAAGAAAAAAAACACATTTTTGTAACATGGAGTAGAGCTTCTTATAGACATGGGGCAGAGTCTGGTAAACATTGCGTTATTAGAAGGCTAAACTATACGAAGATTAGCCTTCTTTATTTTTTCTCTTCTTCTGTGTTTTGGCTGATTTTGCATAAGGGTCCAGATTATAAATATGTTTACTACTAAGGTTCATTCAACTCCGCCCCTGTTTGTATTTATATAACGCTCATTTTTCTTTTTTTTTTCTTTTCATCATCGTAATTTTGCTCAAAAACTCTAGTTTCTTCTACATCGCCCAAATTATGAATTTTGCCATTTTGGGTCTGGAGAGTGGATCAATGGAACACTCATCGATTTTCACCGGCACTCGGTCCATGAGTTACTGAACATTTTGTAAGTTATGGAGAAATTTTGAGAATTTTTCCTGTGGGTTTTCTTATGAGCCAGAATTTGTAAGCATTTGGTAACCTCATTGCGTTCTCATGTATACTACTCTGATTCTCCATGGAAGAAGGTCTCTCGTGCTACAGAAATGGCTTAATTTGAGAGGTCCATTGCAAAATGGATTCTCTGCTTTTTCCAATCCCTTCTCCTCTGCTAGTGCTGCTGCAGATGTGAGCCCTCCTCAATATGGTCGAAAGGAGAAGATTTTTAATGTCTCTTACCTCGTTGATTCATTGGGTCTAACTCAGAAACTTGCCGAATCGATCTCAAGGAAAGTCGGCTCCGAGGGCAAGGGAGATCCTGATTCTGTTCTGAAACTTCTTAAAATTAATGGTTTCACAGATTCTCAGATCTCCACCATCATTACGGTTTATCCACTATTGCTTATAGCAGATGCTGAGGAATCTCTCGGTCCCAAGCTTCAGTTTCTGCAGTCCAGAGGAGCCTCAAGCTCTGAGCTCACTGAGATTCTATCTACTGTCCCTAAGATCTTGGGTATCAAAAAGGACAAAGCTTTCAGCGTATATTATGGTTTCATCAAAGAGATCATAGAAGCCGATAAGAGCTCCAAGCTCAAAAAGTTATGCCTTTCTTTGCCACCGGGAAGTGTGCAGAAGAAAAAACTCCGAAATGTTTTGGTTTGAGAGAATTGGGTGTGCCTCAGAAGTTGTTATTCTCTATGCTCATCTCCAATGTCCGGTCTGTATCTGGAAAAGAAAGATTTGAAGAAGGTTCTTGACATGGGTTTTGTAGAAAAACAAAATATCAGTTTCCATGGATTCTTTTAACTTAATCATGGATAATTACATTATTAAATTCTTTCGTAAGCCATAACACAAAACCCAAATACATAATTAGCCTTCTTCATTTTTCTTGTGTGTTTAACTTGGTTTTGAATAAAGGTCCAGAATAATTAAATAACTCTCGGATCATTATAATAATTGAATAAATTGGTCAATTTGACCTCTAAGATATATAAATTATTTATATGTAAATTCACTATATTTTACCCCGTACATCCGCGCAGAAATTATTTATAATTTATCAAATTTTGAAAGATGATTTGTGTTTTTGTTTTTGTTTAAATATAATTTTCTAATTAGTGATTTATATAAATTTTTTCTATTTATATTTAATTTGTTTCTATTGTTTTATTTTTTCTAGTATATATATATGATCGCGATTAGAAAAATATTATTAATATAATATTAAAAAATGATTTAAGGCAACTAAATAAATAGATTAACCAATTCATAAATATATAGATTATTTATATATAAATTCACATAATTAAAATCACATAATTAAATTTACATAATTAAAATTACATAATAACAAAGTTTATAATTAACATTAGATCGAAATATCTATTATATTAAAACAGAAACACTTTTTGCTTGCGTCCAAATACTCCCACAGTTTTTTTAAAATTATTTTATTTTATATTTATATTTAATTCCAAAAATTAGATATTAATTTATATATTTTTAAATTCTCCTTAAATATAGGTGATAATTAATTCAAAACATTTATTTTATATTGATATTTAATTTTGAAAATTAGTTATTAATTTATGGAGCTGATTAAGATTATGTATTATTGTACTTCAGATCCTATACAGATTAGTTTGTTAAAACATGTTAGATATTAAGATGATTTGAGGTAATTAAATGAACAAGTTAGCCAATTTATAGATATATCTATTTTTACATTAACACAAATGGTACTTGAATATCTTATTATTTTTTATCGTAATCAAATCGACATAAATTCAATATTAGTAAATATTTTTATATTATAATAATATAATAGAGCAGATTAGAGTTATACATTTATAATTACATTCTTATACAAGTTAGTTGTTAAAAATATGTAAGATATTAAAAATTATTTAAGGCAACTAAACGGATAGACTAGCCAATTCACAGATATATAAATTATTTATATGTAAATTCACATAATTAAAATCACATAATTAAATTTACATAATTAAAATCACATAATAACAAAGTTTATAATTAATATTAGATCGAAATATAATTAATTAACTCTTATTCTAATTCTACTAATATACAAATCTATACTATTTAAAGTTAAAACATGATAACAAAATGTCCTGCAAAAAAATAGCTTGGATGATGAACACATCTCATTCTTATTATTTTTTTATATTTTAAAAAATTGAAAAATGAATATTTTTGATTTAAGAAAATAAATAAATAATTACAACAACCTTATATCTAAACAAAAAAATAAATCTATATTATTATTTGTGAAGTCAAAAAACTTATGTGTCGTCTCCAGAGCGATTTGCTGTCATTATTAAAATATATATGTGTCGTTTTAATAAATTCTGATAGAATGATCATTAATCCTACGTGTCAATATGTGTGACATGACTTTTTTCATCGATTATGGGCCATTGAATTTGTTAATGGACCAGCGGTTTTAATCTTGATCATAGCCACCGAATCTGTTAAATGAGTCACCAACATAAAAACTCTAAACCCTAAAACATCTATCCTACTTTATATATGCTCGTATCGTGATCCTCTTTTTTATTGTTTGTAAACATTTTTTATATATTCGTGTTCGTAAATGTTTTGGAGTAATCAGTTATTGTTCGTAAATATAAATTGACATGAGCTTCTTTATTTTTTTTCCTTAAAGAAATCTTCATGACCGAGCACATATTTAGTTCTGTTATGTTCTTTTCACTGTTTTGTGTTTGAATTTGTTTCTTTTAATTCGAGTTTTTAGTTTTATATTGATATATACCTTGCACCATGCTGATTTGATTAGGTTATATTCGTTGGTGGTTTATACAATGGACAACATGTCAAGAGGTAGACTTATCGATTTGTTCTGTTGTTATATTCGTTCGGTTTACTTTTTATACAGTTAAACAACTTATAATGCATCGCTTATATTTTTTATAGATGCATCGTTTTGTTTAAAAAATTCTAATTCTATACTTCGTGGTTATGATTTTAAGATGCATCACTAATATTGCAAAATCAAGTTGAATGATGCGTCGTTTGAATTACAAAGCTTTCAAGTAATTTGTCTGAATTTTCTCTCTCTTTAATTCAGATGTTCCCGTTTTGAGCTTCCACCTGCCTCAACCTGATCGTGAACCTGAAGGGTAAGCATAAGTCCATATTCCTTTTTTTTCTTACAACGTTATTGTTCCTTAAAAGTAAGTTGGCTCCACGACTTTCTTTTCTTCGTGATTACTTGCATTTGTCTTTCATTATTATTCACTTACATGTATAGTTTGATGTTCTTCTAAAAGATTATTACAATTTTGACATGTCAAGGTTTACAACCTTGAGAGGCACACACAATTTATGGGTTGGATGGATTAAATCGTTTGTTTCGTGAAGCTCGAATTCTCCAGTATTCAGAATTCCCATCACTCTACGTTTAGTGGCACAGTCTTTGTGTATTCTGTTCTGTTGTCTCTGTTTTTTGTTTACTAGATTCGTGAGACATTTTATAACAACTTTTGTATAACGTGAGCCTCCCTCCTCTTTTTTTTAACACATGGTTCTGTCGTTAGTTTCTTCCATTGTTACATTTATTTATGTTCTAGATCCTAACAGAATACATGAGGAGGATTGGTGTACACTTGATTTGATGTCACTTGTTATCTGCCTTAGAGATTCACAGTCCTCAGTTTTACTGAAAGGGAACTTTTTTTTTTTGTTTGTGTCTTTATAAAATTAA
The DNA here is from genome assembly GCF_000478725.1 of Eutrema salsugineum. Taxonomy (NCBI): domain Eukaryota; kingdom Viridiplantae; phylum Streptophyta; class Magnoliopsida; order Brassicales; family Brassicaceae; genus Eutrema; species Eutrema salsugineum. The sequence continues at coordinate 2,231,066 of NW_006256414.1, forward strand.
AGGCTTTGGTCCTCTTTATGACACAAGCATATATAGGCCATGTATTATTTAGACAAAACTGTGTTTGATAAAGAACTTTGTTTGTTTCTTTATTGGTGGATCTAACTCTTGGGATATTGGATCATTTGTCTTTGTGGTTTTTTTTAGTTTACCGAGGTACAAGTTCTTGTG
>NW_006256414.1:2232190-2280725 GCF_000478725.1 Eutrema salsugineum
GCAGCAGCGATTTCAGCTATAAGCCAGCATCAGGTCTTAAGCTGAGGCTCTTGAGAACGTGTTGCGGAGAACGTCAACCCTTGTACGCGCACCTGTGGGGGCTTGTGATCGTGACAGCAACTTGGGATGGTAGAATTAGGGTGTTCCATAACTACGGTTTACCAGTTAAAATATACAAAAGCGGGAAATGTGTATATGTAAACAGTGTTAGAGTAGTAGCGTTCTTTAATTTAGATTGGAGCTCATGTTAGCTTTAAAATCATGAGCTAAAATTGGTCTCTTTGTATTTTGTGTCTGGTGCTTTATGTGACACCTATTATGTGCGTGTGTGTAAGTAAACACCGACTGTGATTTAAAAATTGTCAAACTTAGAAGCGACAACAATGTGACTGACTACTGAATCTCTCTGGTTATTAACATTTACAAAACATTAGTATAATCCTTTTTGTGTCCTTCTGTTGATATTATTTCTTTAACCGTGGACTCTGAAATATGTTTATGTTTTGATATTTGCTTATCAGATGTTTGAAAGTAAAAAAATATATACTTGAGGAATTGTATCTGATGAGCATAACAAGAACATGGACACTACTTGATCGACTCTCCCCATTTCATATGTATTATGAAAAACATACAAAAGAAAGAGAATAAAAAGGTGGATAACCCAAACTAATGAAGACGCATAAGGATAACAAGATGGGGAAGTTAAAGAAGAAGAAGAAAAAGAATCAGACGCTTGAGAGGTTAGAGAAAAAGAAAAAATGACAAAACAAAGTAGTAGAAGAATAAGAGGAAGAAGAGGGGGAGTAAGAAAGTGGAAAAAAAGAAGAAGTTGAGATTATGAATATTGTGAAAAATAAGTCAAAGAAAATAAGAAAAAAGAAGAAGAAAAATACAATGAGAAAGATCAGAAGAGGAAGTAGAAGAGGAAGAAGACAAAGACGAGATAAGTAAGAATGATAGATTAAAGAAAACTAAAAAAAAATAAGACAAAGAAAAAACAAAACTAAAAGAAGAACCAAGTGTTGGAGAAGACACATACGATAAAGAAGTAGAAGTCAAAGTTGCAGAGGATGAAGATGAAGAAGGAAACGAGGAAGACTAAGCAGAAAAAAGGAAGACAAAGCAGAAGAGGAAGAAGACAAAGACGAGATAAGTAAGAATAATAGATTAAAGAAAACTCAAAAGAAATAAAGCGAAGAAAAAAAAGTAAAAGAAGAAGCAGGTGTTAGAGAAAAAAAAGACGATAAAGAAGTAGAAGTCAAAGTTGTAGAGGATGAAGATGAAGAAGGAAATGAGGAAGTTGAGAGCAAAAAAGAGGAGTAGAAGAAGAGAGGGCTGATTAAGAAAAACTCAAAAAATACGAGGACATATATGTTCAAGATAAGGAAAGAAAACGAAAGTTGAAGATGACAAAGTATGAGAAAGTGAAGATGGGAAAGGAAACTAAGAAAAACTTAGAACAAGAAATTAAATAAAACAAAGAAGAAAAATGTGAAAAGACGATAAAGAAGTAGAAGTCAAAGTTGTAGAGGATGAAGATGAAGAAGGAAATGAGGAAGTTGAGAGCAAAAAAGAAGAGTAGAAGAAGAGAGGGCTGATTAAGAAAAACTCAAAAAATACAAGGACATATATGTTTAAGATAAGGAAAGAAAACGGAAGTTGAAGATGACAAAGTATGAGAAGGTGAAGATGGGAAAGGAAGCTAAGAGAAACTTAGAACAAGAAATTAAATAAAATAAAGAAGAAAAATGTGATGAATTATAAGAAGGAAGAAGAACAAAAACAAGACAGATAAAAAACAAAAGAAAAGAAGAAGAAAAAATCAAAGAAGACAAAGATTATAAAAAACAAGAAGCCCAAGATGATTAAGAAGTTAAGAAAAATAACATGAAGAAGAAAAATAAGAATATAAAGAAAAGGAAGAAAAAAAAGAAGATAGAGATGAAAATGTAGAAGATGAAGAAAATCAAAAAATAATAAGTTAGAGAAGACGAAAACGATGAAAAAAATAATCGAAATAGAAAGACAATAACAAACCGAAATAGAATGGAGATAAATAAATAAAAAACTCATTTTCAACACATTTTCGCCTGTAAATGGTATGGGTTACCACCTAATATAAATTATATTAGAAAAAAAACAAAAAATTCCACACACAGGATTAGAAGGGAATCTAGTGTCTCTTTATTTTTCTTTTCTTATTTTCGTCGTCGTAATTATCCGGATTGCTCATAAACCCTAGTTTCTTCTACATCCCCAAATTTTGAATTTTGCCATTTTGGGTCTGGAGAGTGGATCAATGGAACACTCATCGATTTTCACCGGCACTCGGTCCATAAGTCACTGAACATATATTGTGAGTTTGGAGAAATTTTCAGAATTTTTCTTGTCGTCTTCTTATGAGCTAGAATCGTTTCAAGCATTGCGTTCTCATGTATACTACTCTGATTCTCAATGGAAGAAGGTGTCTCGTGTTACAGAAATGGCCTAATTTGAGATTTGCTGTGAGCCTTGTTCAAAATGTATCTGCTTTTTCCAATCCCTTCTCGTCTGCTAGTGCTGCTGCAGATGTGAGCCCTCCTCAAGATGGTCGAAAAGGGAAGACTTTTAATGTCTTTGACCTCGTTGATTCATTGGATTTGACTAGGAAACTCGCAGAATCGATCTCAAGGAAAGTCAGCTCCGACGGCAAAGGAGATCCTGATTCTGTTCTGAATCTTTTGACTAGTAATGGGTTCACAGATTCTCAGATCTCCAGCATCATTACGGTTTATCCACGATTGCTTATGTTAGATGCTGAGAAATCCCTTGGTCCCAAGCTTCAGTTTCTACAGTCAAGAGGAGCTTCAACCTCTGAGCTCACTGAGATTCTTTCAAAAGTCCCTACAATCTTGGCAAGGAAAGGGGAGAAAACTATCAGCATATACTATGATTTCGTCAAAGAGATTGTAGAAGCAGATAAGAGCTCCAAGTATGTAAAGTTGTGTCATTCTTTGCCACAGGGTAGTAAGCAGGAGAATAAGCTCCGAAATATATTGGCTTTGAGAGAACTTGGTGTGCCTCAGAAGCTGTTATTCTCTTTGCTCGTCTCTGATTTCCGGTCTATATCTGGAAAAGAAAGATTTGAAGAATCCCTCAAGAAGGTTCTTGACATGGGCTTTGATCCGACAACCTCAAAGTTTGTCCAAGCTTTACACGCCGTTTACCAAATGAGCGACAAAACGATTGAAGAAAAAGTCAACATCTATAAAAGGTTAGGCTTTGATGTGGAAGATGTATGGGGAATGTTCAAGAAGTTCCCACAGTTTCTGATATACTCGGAGCAAAAGATAGTGAACAAGGTTGAAACATTTCTAGGCCTAGGATTCAGCAGAGATGAGCTTGCGATGATGGTCAAGCGCTTTCCTCAGTTACTTGGATGTTCCTCAGAGACATTGATGAAGAAGACTGAGTTTGTGGTGGAGAAGATGAATTGGTCACTAAAGGCTGTAGCTTCAAACCCTGCGGTGTTTGGATACAACTTTGAGAAGAGGATTGTCCCAAGGTGTAACGTAATCAAAACTCTCATGTCCAAAGGATTGATGGGAAGTGAGCTCCCTCCAATGTCTCTTGTGTTGGCCATTACAGATGAAGCTTTCTTAACCAAGTTTGTAAGGAAGTATGATGACAAGGAGCTTGTTGCCGAATTGATGACTATCTTAACCAAGGGTCGAGTCTCATAGCTCGTAAGGCTTGTCAAAGTGTTTTTTTTTTCTCTGTTAGTTTTAGATTCGTCGATGAATCTTTTGATACCGACATGGGAAGCGAAAGATGCAGAGTGTCATGCGATTTGATGTTGAGATTTTGGATTTCTTGCATCTATATTAAGATACAGTGTCAAATACTATCACCAACAGTTTGGGTTGTGATCTATAACTGATCTTGGTTTTGCCCCAGTTCCGGTTTACAAACTGAGTCTTCTTGTGGAATATTTGTGATGCAGGATATGAGATCAATCCAAGTAAACCAAACTAGAAAATAGGTTTTCTAAATCATACTTTAGACCGTTTTCTAAATAGGTTTATGTCTGATTCTGGTTTAGCGTAGCTTTGTCATGTAAAATCTTGTCTCTGTTTCGAAACCTGTCAGTTACAATTTAGGCTAGTTTACTTACTAGGATAATTCGCGTTATCTAAGCTGCCAAAAACAATTACTCCATTGATCAAAAGAAGAGGAAACAAGGGTTTTGCGCCTAAACCCTAAAATGTGTTTTTTATTATGTTGCCTCCCCAATTTTTGTGTTCTTTGCGATTCTTGAATAGTCGACCAAGCTTTAATCTTTTCTTGCACTAGTAAATTTGGAGCTTCGAAACTCATTTCAACACATTTTGCCTTGTCATGTATTCTCTGATACTCCATGGAAAAAGGTCGATCAAGTTGCAAAAATGGCTTAGTTTGAGTGTTTCAATTCAAATTGCATTTTATTTTTCCCGTTCCTTCTCTTCTGCTAGTGCTCGAGATGGTCGTAAAGGGCAGATTTTCACTTTCTCTTATCATTGGGTTTAACTGCCAAAACTCGCTGATACTATCTCAAGGAAAGTCAGTTTCAAGGAGAAGAGTAATCCAGATTCTGTTCTGAATCTTCTTAGAAGTTATGAGTTCACAGATTCTCAGATCTCCGGCATCGTTACGAACTATCCACGATTGCTTCTACTAGATGCTGAGAAATCTCTTGGTCCCAAGCTTCAGTTTCTGCTTTCAGTGAAAGGAGCTTCAAGCTCTGAGCTTACTGAGACTGTTTCAAAAGTTCCTAAAATCTTGGGAATGAAAGGGGACAAACTATAAGCAGATACTATGATTTCGTCAAAGAGATTATCAAAGCGGATAAGAGTTCCAAGTTCGAAAAGCTATGTCATTCACTGCCACAGGGTTTGCAGGATAACAAAATCAGAAATGTATCGGTTTTGAGAGAAGTGGGAGTGCCTCAGAGGTTGTTACTCCCTTCGCCCATCTCTGATCGCAAACTTACCTTTGGAAGAGAAACATTTCAAGAATCCCTCAAGAAGGTTGTTGAGATGGGTTTTGATCCGACCTCCTCAAAGTTTGTGGAAGCTCTTAGCGTTGTTCAAAGATTGAGTGAGAAAGCAATAGAAGAGAAAGTCAATGTCTATAAAAGGTTAGGCTTTGCTGTAAGAGATGTATGGGAAATGTTCAAGAACTGTCCAAACTCTCTGAGATTATCGGAGAGGAAGATAACTCAGACGTTTGAGTCACTTAGGATATGTGGATTAGTCGAAGACGAGATCCTCTCAGTGTTCAAGAAATCTCCGGAATGCATTGGTTATTCAAAAAAGAAGATATTCAAATCCATACTAACATTTCTAGGCCTCGGGTTTAGCAAAGATGAGTTTGGTTTGATGGTCAAGCGGTTTCCTCCATGTCTTAATATGCCTGCAGAGACAGTGAAGAGGAAGACTAAGTTTCTGGTGAAGAAGAAGAATAAGTTTCTGGTGAAGAAGATGGAAATGGCCACTAAAAGCCGTGTTTCATACCCAGAGGTACTTGGATACAGCATGGAGAAGAGGATAAAACCAAGGTGTAATGTTATGAAAGCACTCATGTCAAAAGGATTGCTTGGAAACAGAGATAGCAAACTGCCTGATAAGGAATCTGTCTTGCTGTGTACAAATCAAGATTTCTTAAACAGGTTTGTGAGGAATCATGATGATAAGGAGCTTGTGGCTGAGTTAATGGCTATCTTCACCAGAGATTGTGCTTCATGGATTATATAAGGCTTGTCAATTTGTTTATTGAAGCTCTTAATAAAACCCCAATTTTAGACTTTTGTAATATATTACTTGGAAATTGACCCCAAAATATATTACCTGGAAAATTAAAATTAAAAACTTCATTTTGCAATCTGTTTTATGTAACGTTATCATCTCTAATTGATGCTGATCATAAAAATGTGGGTAATAAAAAAATTTTAAAAAAAATTATTTGAGAACTGGAGATTTAGGCAATATATGATGAAACGAAATCAGGGTTTTGCCTAAGAACCCTAAAAATCGTTGCTTTTTTGTGGTTGCATCCCTCAGTTTTGGTTCTTCGTGATTTTGGAATTCGAGAGTGAATGGATTCTTAAAAAGTCGATCACTTTTACGGAATTTGGTCACTGAATCACTAAGTCAGTCTGGAAATTTTGAAAATTTAACATCGATTCCCTTTATTCTTCACTTCATTGTATATCGTCGTCATGTATTCTCTGATACTCCATGGAAAAAGCTCGGTCGAGTTGCAGAAATGGCGTAATTTGAGAATTGCGGTGCAGAATGTATTCTCTGCTTTTTCCAACTCCTTCTCCTCTGCTAGTGCTACTGCACATATGAGCCTACCTCAAGATGGTCCAAAAGAGAAGATTTTCACTAAACTCGCAGATTCGATCTCGAGGATTCAGATTCCCTCCGAAGGCAAGGAAGATCCAGATTCCGTTCTGAGTCTTCTTAGGCGTCATGGGTTCACAGATTCTCAGATCGCCGACATCGTTACGAAATGTTCACTATTGCTTATAACAGATGCTGAGAGATCTACTGGTCCTAAGCTTCGGCTTCTGTATTCCATAGGAGCTGGTTCAATCTCTGAGCTTATTGTGAGCCTTCCTCAAGATGGTCTAAAAGGGAAGACTTTTACTGTCTCTTACCTCGTTGATTCATTGGGCCTCTCTAGAGAACGCGCAGAATCCATTACGAGTATAATCAGCTCATCAGAGGCTAAGGGAGATCTTGATTCTGTTCTGAATCTTCTTAGAAGTTATGGATTCACAGACTTACGGATTGCTTATGTTAGATGCTGAGAGTTTCCTTGTCCCCAAGCTTCAGATTCTGCAGTCCAGAGCAGCTTCAACCTCTGAGCTCACTGAGATTGTTACAGAAACTCCTAAAATCTTGACGAATATGATAGTGTTGGACTATCAAGGAAGAATAGAAAAGAAGAGTAGAGTAAGAGAGTGAGAGTGAGAAGAGAAGTAGAAGGATATGGAGGCGATAAATACGCTCTCGATATTACTGTTCATTCATAAGCTTAAAAACCCTACTGTTCCCAAATTGCATCTTAAATACACATCATAAGATACTAACATAAAACGATATCACTCTGAGAATTATTTAGAATATGATAGACTCTTTCTTAGCTAGAGGCTCTCCCACACTTCTCCAATATCAGACTTAGCCACTTTTGCGATCAGCACCTTCAGCTATCTTCTTCCACACGCGTGCCTTTCTCCCTTGGGTTCTTGCTCCTTTTCTCATGAAGGCTAGTGGTACTTTCAACCTATCAATACCCCCCCCCCCCAAGAGAACATACCTTGTCCTCAAGGTTGCAATGAGGAAACTGATCCATCAATATCGCAATAGGCTCCCAGGTAGACTCATGTTCAGGCAGCCCCTTCCAACGCACCAACACCTCTATGCCAGATCCTGTAGTCTCACGAACATCCCACAACTCCTCCGGCACCATTGCCCATTCCAATCCGGTGTTAGTATCTCCGGAATTTCCTGAGAGTGACAAGAGTTTGGAATGGCCCTCTTCAACTAGGAAACATGGAAGACCGGGTGAATAGAGCTATGTGCTGGCAGCTTCAGTTTGTAAGCCACCCTACCAATCTTGGCTACAATCTGATAAGGTCCGAAATAGCGTTGTGAGAGTTTTTCGTTCCGGCGGCGAACAACGGATACCTGTCTGTAAGGTCGCAACTTCAAGTATACCCAATCCCCAACATCATAAGTCACATCGCGTCTATGCTTGTTTGCTTCCTTCCGCATACGCGCCTGAGCCAATTCCAAATTTTCCCTAAGCTCAACCAACAGACTATCACGATCCTTCAAGAGTTCATCGACTTGAGCATTCACTGATGGAGTGTCGCTGTAACGTAGCAAGCGAGGTGGCTCTCGGCCGTAAACTGCAAGAAAAGGTGTGATCAGTGTCGAGGAGTGATAAGAGGTGTTATACCAGTATTCGGCCCAATGAATCCACTGCACCCAAGCTGTTGGCTTCGGGCTGGTAAAACATCTTAAGTAGGTCTCCAGGCAGCGGTTAACCACCTCTGTCTGTCCGTCAGTTTGGGGGTGGTACGCAGTGCTTTTGTGGAGAGCCGCACCCTGTGACTTGAAGAGCTCCGACCAGAAACTTCTCAGGAACACCTTATCCCTGTCGGATACCACTGTCTCGGGAAACCCATGCAGGCGCACTACTTCACGGATGAATACCTCCGCAACTGACCGAGCTGTGAACGGATGCTTCAACGGTAAGAAGTGCGCGTACTTGTATAGCATTCTTCGCTCGAGACTGTACCCTGTATTCGACGGTGTATCCTTTTCCAGACCCTTCAGTATTGGTCCTAGCTCTGCATCTTGACACACCTGCGAACGCAGTGCAGCCGTATCCAAGGTGAAGGGAGCATGAATAGCCAGCTGTGTGAATTCGGCAGTGCAGTGAGGGTGTCGACATAGAGCATCAGCGACTCTGTTTTCCACCCCTGGTTTGTATTCTATCCGATAATTCAGGCCGATTAGCTTGGCAGCCCAGCGCTGCTGCACGGACGAAATAGCCTTCTGTTCAAGGAGGTGGCGCAAGCTGCTTTGATCAGTCTTGATGACAAACTCTTGACCCGTAAGATAGTGTTTCCAACGAGAGACTGCCTTGACGATAGCCAAAAGCTCACGTTCATACACTGAACGCACCCTGCCCTTCGACGAGAAAGCCTGACTTAAGAATGCAATGGGGCGCTTGCCCTGAGACAGCACTGCGCCGATTCCTGCTCCAGAAGCATCGGTTTCGATCGTGAACGGTTGACTGAAATCGGGCAGGGCTAAGACAGGAAGACGGGTAACAGCTTCTTTGAGAGCTTGAAAGGATCGAGTGGCGGCGTCGCTCCTTTCAAAGCCATTCTTTTTCAGTAATTCCGTGAGGGGACGAGCTATCAAACCGTAATTGCGAACAAAGCGGCGATAATAGCCAGTGAGACCAAGGAATCCCCGTAGTTCTGTCACCGACCTTGGCTCCGGCCAGCTTATCATGGCCGAGATCTTTTCAGGGTCAGCTGCAACTCCTTTTCCCGATATGATGTGACCCAGGTAGGATATCTCTGTCGACCCAAAACAACATTTCTTTGCATTTGCGTAGAAGGAATTCTTACGCATCAGCTGCAACACAGTCTCCACGTGCTTCAAGTGTGCAGCGATGTTCCGGCTATAGATGAGTATATAATCGAAGAATACCAGGACGAATTTCCGCAAGTACGGCCGGAATAGGTCATTCATCACCGATTGAAACGTCGATGGTGCGTTGGTAAGCCCGAAGGGCATCACCAGGAACTCGTAGTGACCTTGGTGAGTCTTAAACGCCGTCTTCTCAACGTCACAACTCTTCACTCGGATCTGATGATATCCAGACTTGAGGTCGAGCTTGGTGAAGACGGTTGCTCCATTGAGCTCATCGAGTAGTTTTTCAATCACTGGTATGAGGTACCGATCTGGAACAGTCACCTTATTTAACGCGCGGTAGTCAACGCAGAATCTCCATCCCCTATCCTTTTTCTTAACAAGTAGAACCGGGCTCGAGAATGGGCTCAGACTGGGTCGGATAATCTTCGCTGACAGCATCTCCTGAACGAGCTTCTCCATTTCGTTCTTTTGGGCAAACGAATACCTGTAGGGTCTTATGTTTACTGGAGACGTGCCCTCCCCTAAGGTGATTGCGTGCTCGCAGTTTCGGGCAGGTGGAAACCCTTGAGGCATCTGGAAAACTTCAGCAAATTGGTCCACAATTGCCTGCACTGCACTCTGGTAGACCGGAGGGATTTGGGTCTGTGGAGCGTCGAATAGTTCTGTTAGCTCCAACAGATACACCGGTTCATGTCGTCGCCACACTCGTACCAAGGAGTTGAACGATATCGGAGCTCGGCTGAGAGTGGGATCTCCACTGATCGTCACCCACCGTTCTCGGATCTTCCAGCTCAGCGTACTTCGGGCCCAGTTAATGCGAGTGTCACCCAAGGTTGCCAACCAAGAGTAACCCAAGACGACATCAGTAGTACCCAATTCGAATAAGAGGAACTCCTCCCTGATGTCAACGCCTTGTATGGCCAACGGCACTCCGGAACATTTACCGGCTCCATTGATCACCTTACCATCTCCCACGCAGACGCCAAATCCTCTTGTCTGGGTAACCGGTAACCCAATTTCAGCCACCATCTTCGCCGAAATGAAGTTACAAGTTGCACCTGAGTCCACCAAAACAATCACTTCCTTATCTCCAATCTGGCCCTTCATGCGCATAGATCGTTCTGCAGTAAGTCCGACCATCGACTGGAGAGAAAGCGTCACCAACTCCTGCACCTCATCATTATCATTGTCAGCCTCCGGGTCGTACTGCTCGTCCCGTTCCCCCTCTGTCTCAGGATCCCCATCAACCTCCATACATTTGAAACGCTGGTTCTTACACCTATGACCTGGGAACCACTTCTCCCCACAGCTACGACAAGGATTCACCGGTCTCGCATCCCCACCACTCGCAACCTTCCTTACATCCCTATTTCCTTCGAAAGGTTTCTGGGTAAGGGCCAGGTGGTTTCCCTTTGAAAAATTCTGATTCACCGGACGGTTCAGGGCCGGCACCGAGGTAATGCATGGAAAGTTTCGAACCTGGTAACTTCCGGTATCGTTCTCTTGGGCTTCAATGAGCTTCGCCACTTCTACTATATCGCTCATGTTTACCGGTCTGCAGTGAACCACTTGGTCCCGAAGGTGCTTCTTCAACCCCTTCAAGAACGCAGCTTCAAGAACTTCGTCGGTAACGTGAGGAAGCTCGACAGAAAGCTCCTCAAACCTATCACGGTAGTCCTCAACACTCCCAGTCTGCATAATGCTAAGTAGATGGTCCACCGCTGAACTTCCCCGGCTCTGACGAAACCGGCGTTTAAACTTGTCCTTATAGTCCTTCCAGTTTAAGATCTGCTCCCTATCTTGCGAATATCTCCACCAGGTAACAGCTGTGCCCGTCAACCTTCCGAGGGCTTGTTCCAGTTTGTCTGCCTCAGCGGTTCGATTCCGTACAAAGCACTTTTCAACCCTAAACAGCCAGTCATCCGGGTTGTAACCTTCGTACAGCGGTAGCTCGACGGTCTTACTCGGAGATTCGACTCTGGGGGACTCAATCTGCAGCTCACGGTTAGGAGAGGTGAGCTCCATCTGAGTATATCTGGGAGGAACCGCGACCTTGGGTATCGGTAGTATTCCGTCAGATCGGCGCCTAGTCGACTCGCGCACCGGGGTCAGAGGAGATTGCGACGGTTCGACAGAGGCTGGACTTCCGAATCCCGCGGGTGTGACGTCGCCGCCACCACCGTAGATCTGTCCACGCATCTGCTTCTCTAGCGCCGTAAAAATCCATTCCATCCGTTTATCTATCTTGTCGAGGCGTTGTTCCAAGGTCTCGGTCACCGCTGGTGACTCAGAGGAAGGGTTCTCGAGTTCGGAAACGCTGGATCTGGGATCTGCAACGACCGTTGGGGGTATGGGGCCATCGCAAGCTCTCAATGAAAGCACCAATGATAGTGTTGGACTATCAAGGAAGAATAGAAAAGAAGAGTAGAGTAAGAGAGTGAGAGTGAGAAGAGAAGTAGAAGGATATGGAGGCAATAAATACGCTCTCGATATTACTGTTCATTCATAAGCTTAAAAACCCTACTGTTCCCAAATTGCATCTTAAATACACATCATAAGATACTAACATAAAACGACATCACTCTGAGAATTATTTAGAAAATGATAGACTCCTTCTCAGCTAGAGGCTCTCCCACACTTCTCCAATATCAGACTTAGCCACTTTTGCGATCAGCACCTTCAGCTATCTTCTTCCACACGCGTGCCTTTCTCCCTTGGGTTCTTGCTCCTTTTCTCATGAAGGCCAGTGGTACCTTCAACCTATCAGAATATAGGGGAACTATTTCTCGATGATCTCTATGATGAATTGGTTCTCAGCAACAAGAGTTTAAAAGCGGATAAGGAGAAGATGATCAGAAATTTAACGGTTTTGAGAGAATTGGGCGTGCCTGAGGAGCTGCTATTCTCCAGGCTCTTGTTCGGTGATAAACAGAGTGTCTGCTGTGACAAAGAGATATTTGACGAATCCCTCAAGAAGGTTGTTGACATGGGTTTCGATCCGACAACCTCAAAGCTTGTCGATGCTCTTCACGCTTTTCGCAGTATGAGCGACGAAACGATGGAAGAAAAGGTAAACGTCTATAAAAGTTTAGGCTTTGATGAGGAAGATGTGTGGGCAATGTTCAAGAAGTGGCCAAAGTTTCTGTCATACTCGGAGGATAAGATAACTCGGAAGTTTGATACCCTGGATGAGTGTGGACTAGTCCAAGACCAGGTCTGGTCAGTGTTCAACAAGTTTCCGCAATGCATGGGTGTTTAAGAGAAGAAGATAGAGAACTCCGCTGCAATATTTGAAAGCCTAGGATTCAGCAACGATGACTTTGCGACAATGGTCACGCGCTATCCTTGGTTCCTTAATCTATCCCCATTCACGGTGGAGAAAAAGACTGAGTTTCTTGTGAAGGAGATGAATTGGCCAATACAGGCCCTGGTTTCCAACCCTCAGGTACTTGGATACAGCATGGAGAAGAGGATTGTACCAATGTGTAACGTAATCAAAGCTCTCATGACCAGAGGATTGATGGCTATCGTGTGTCTTGGTATGTGGTGATCAGGCGTTCTTAAACATGTATGTGAGGAAGTATGATGACAAGGAGTTGATGGCTATTTTCAGCGGTGTTGATCGTGTTGGTTCTTAAAGAGGCTCACTTGAATGAACTGTTGGTTTGTGATGTATATAGTGAAGAATAAAACAGAGCCGTTAATGGAGCTTAAAGTTGTGTTTGAATGATTCAATGTTAGAATAAGTCCTCACATAAAGAGGCTCACTTGAATGAAGCATTAACAGCTAATCTTAAGTTTTAAGTTTATCTTGAGTTTATTTTGGTCTTATCATAGCTAGTTAGTGTAGTATTAATAAGGAACGCTTGTGTTTCTTATTCGTTGGTTTTTTTTTGATTAATAAAAAAATAATTAAGAGCTATTTGGTCCCGAGTTTTCTTGTCTTGCGAGATCACAAACTTGGAGTTTGTTGATCATGGCGCTGTAACAGTTGCCAAAGAATAATTTGCAACTACAAAGAAAGTTCTGGACAAGTCAGGAGATAGTTCTTACTTCTTAGTCTTTCAAGTCAATATGTTGTAAATTAATTACGTTCAAAGTTTTATTGTACTGTTTTTTATTCTGGCTTCAAAAAGATCTCCATAATCTTATTTCTTCGCTTGTTATGTATCACGTGAAATCAAGATTTATTTTGAACTGATTTACTAAAACAGACCGGTTCAGGTCAGCAAAAATTAGCATGTAAAATATTATTAGCCTACAGATTTGTGTATCACCTAATTCTCGAAAAAACGAGACTCAAACAGATGTGTGTGTACCAAGTAACATTCTCGCGGGAAAGGAAAAATTAGATAAATTCTGGGCTTCAATCTTTGCTTCAAACTTATAGGCCCAGAAAGAGCCCAATATTTTGATAAAATCGAGTTATGTCACAAGGAAATATATAGGAATTTATATATAAGATTTTCTAAATAATACTCGCGTGTGGATAATTTTTTAGTATTATCATATTGATTGAAATTATATTTAAGCAGTTATATTTATTTAGATATTAATTTATGATAATAAAATTTATTAAAAATAATTTAGTTTTAATCTCAAAATTTATATATAGATTTTAAGGTTTCAACGATTTTGTTTGTATTTATATATATATCGTTTAAAAAAGATATTATTTTGTTGAACACTTAACATTTTGTATATCAAAATCAATCCAAAATATAACAAACTAATTAAATAGTACTTAGTTAGTATTAACACGAAGATAAATTACTATACATCACTTATTAGTAAAAAAAAAAAATTTTCATCAATTGCATCTTTGTTATATATGTTTTTATGAAAAAATAACAAAATTAAAATTATTCTCTTTCTTTAGCTAGTTTAGTCGATACACATTTCTGATTTATTCTAGATAAAAAAATAAACTAATAAACATAATTTTGTTTTCATATATTTTCAATAAATTAAATATAAAATAATATTTAAAACTTTCAAATCACAAAAATCGATGAATTCAAAATAAATTTTAATCAATTTTATCTTAAATTAGTAAATAGCAAACCTTTTGTTGAATAACATATTATGTGTGATAACTTCTAAATGATTTTTTTATTAAAAATCAAAAGGCAAAAATTTTCTTCTTAATTCATTGTTTAATGAATAAAAACTATACTTAATAACATTTAATTACCCTTTAATAAATTATTAAATTAATTTTTTAATATATATTAAAATAGATTTCACAAATTTAATGTCACTCTTAAATTATGTTTAAATCACCAATTATTTTCATATACTAATATAAACATATATGTTATTTTTATGTTTTAGTAAATATTATTTTAATTTATTTTATAATTTTAATTTGTATAAATATTTTTAAAATATTTTAATGCTTGTAGATGTATATTAAAAAAATAACAAAAAACAATAAGAAAATAATTAATTATTATTTAATATAAATAGTATTGACATGAAAAAAATCGTTAATGCAACAAATTTGCGTCTAAACCTAAAAAAATGGTTTTTTTTTTTCTTTCCTTTCCTTTCGGCGATTTTGTGAATCAACAGGAGAATTCGGATTTTGGTAAGTCAATCTTTGCTTGCACTCGATCTACGAACCACTTTTTAGAATTTCGAGATTTTCATCATCGAAGGCGAATCCCTTTTCACGAATATTGAATCAGATAGATCGCTCTAACACTGTGGTAATCGCATCTGGGGTGTCAATGTATTCTCTGATACTCCATGGAAAAAGATTGGTACCGGATTTGCAGAAATGGCCTAACTTGAGAGTTTCAGTGAAGCTTCTGCAAAAAACAGATCCTTTTTCAAGTCCCTTCTCCTCTGCAAGTGCTGCTTCTGCTGATGCGAGCCCTAGAGATGGTCAAAAAGGGAAGACTTTTACTGTCTCCTACCTCGTTGATTCATTCGGTCTTACTAAAAAAACTCGCAGAATCTATCTCGAGGAAAGTCAGCTCAGAGTCCAAGGGGAATCCAGTTTCTGTTCTGAATCTTCTTAGAAGTTATGGATTCACAGACTCTCAGATCTCCGACATCATCACGGATTATCCACCATTGCTTATGTTAGATGCTGAGAAAACTATTGGTCCTAAACTTCAGTTTCTGCAGTCCAGAGGAGCTTCAAGCTCTGAGCTCACCGAGATTCTTTCTAAAGTCCCTAAGATCTTGGGTATCAAAAAAGACAAAGCTTTCAGTGTATACTATGATTTCGTTAAAGAGGTTATAGAAGCGGATAAGAGTTCCAAGTTCAAAAAGTTAAGCCTTTCTTTGCCAGAAGGTAGTAAGCAAGAGAATAAACTCAGAAATGTATCGGCTTTGAGAGAACTTGGTGTGCCTCAGAAATTGTTGTTCCCCTTGCTCATCTCAAATTCCCCACATGTCTGTGGAAAAGAGAGATTTGATAAATCCCTCAAGAAGGTCGTTGAGATGGGTTTTGATCCCACCACACCAAAGTTTCTCGAAGCTCTACGCGTTGTTTACGAATCGAGTGACAAAACAATAAAAGAGAAAGTCAACGTCTTTAAAAGTTTAGGCTTTGATGAGGAAGATGTATGGGCAATGTTCAAGAAGCTGCCAAAGTTTCTGTCTTACTCGGAGGAAAAGATAGTGAGCACCACTGAAACATTTCTAGGCCTAGGACTCACTAGAGATGAGTCTGCGATGATGGTCAAGCGCTTTCCTCAGGTACTTGGATGTTCCGCAGAGACGGCGAAGAAGAAGACTGAGTTTTTGGTGAAGGAGATGAATTGGACACTAGAGGCTGTGGTTTCGCACCCTCAGGTATTTAACTACAGCATGGAGAAGAAGATTCTGGCAAGGTGTAACGTGATGAAAGCTCTCATGTCCAAAGGATTGCTCGGAAACAGAGTAAGCAAACTCCCTTCGATGGAATATGTTTTGAAGAGTACCGATGAAGTGTTTTTACAAAGGTATGTGAGGAAGCACGAGGACAAGCAGTTGGTGACTGAGTTGATGGCTATCTTCACCGGAGATGGTGCTTCATAGCATCTTCAGGCTTCTCCGTCTTAGGAAATAATCTTAAATTCCTTTATAGTTGTATTGGAATATGGATCATCTATTGTTGATTAGCACGTTTGTTTGAAATTTGAAGAGGTAAAATCTAAAATAACTCTCTTTGCTTTTTTCATTGTTTGGTTGCTCATAGCATATTGGTTCCCTCTTGTAAAAATCAACACTGAATATGGTAAGTTCCTTTCATCTTTGAATGATTCAGAATCCATTCTCATAGAAGCTCTGCAGAAAAAGGTTCGGAAAACGTTTTTATTTGGGTTTGTGATTCTCATAGCTTTTTGGAGTGATGAATCCGGAAAAGCATTGGAGAGAGCTATTGATACAGAGCAGTCACCATTGACCATTGTTTCCTATGCACTTTTGATATGTAGGTTCATATTTCGTTCTGACAGTAACCAAATACAGATGTATGCAATCTATGGTATGCGTACATGATCAATAAGAAAACTCAATAACTAACTAATCTGGTTTTGCTCAGGTCCTTGTTTATTTGGTTAGTACTGAGTCCTTGAGATGATCATGTTGCTTATATACTTAAGTTATGGTACTAGTGTAGCTTCACATTAACCAGGTTACTTTTGGTATCCATACAGTGGTTGACATATTGGTCTATATATAATATGTGTGTGATATTGATGCTGTGATGTATCCACGTTGCCTTGGTGAACATCTCTTCATCACGTTGACTCTTAAGGCCAGCATATTGTTTATGAGTTATGATTGACATGTTCTTTAGTACTTGAAAAAAGAAATTTATTTGTTATTCTGATTCATATTTTATATTGGATTGTGGCACTTGGAGGGGCTGAACCTTGAAGAGTCCCTTGCAACACTTTGGTACTTCAACACTTTGGTGGATTTCCCTCAAACAGAAGATGACAAGTCGTCAACTCTTATTCGTGTTGCTCGGTGTTTTCGCCATTACACAACTCGTAATCTCTGAGGACCAAGAAGGTAATTTACATGAGTTCCTTACCATTTTGGTTGGTTGATTATCTTTTGTTCAGGATCATTAACATGGAAATTTTGTTTTTCTTTTAACAGGATTTATCAGCTTGGATTGTGGGTTATCCGCAGATGAGCCTCCTTATACCGATTCATCTAACAAATTAAGATTCTCCTCGGACGCCAAATTTGTTGAGGGTGGGAAAAGTGGTACAATCCAGAAACATTTGGAGGCAGACTATTTGAAGGCGTATACAACTCTAAGATACTTTCCTGATGGGATACGAAACTGCTATAACCTAAATGTCACGCAAGACACTCGCTATTTGGTCAGAGCTTCGTTCGTGTATGGAAACTACAATGGTCTGGACAGTCACCCAATTTTCGATCTGTATATAGGTAGGAGTTGGTGGGCAACAATATCTAATGATCTGGAAGACCCTAATAACAAATGGACATCACTGCAATCACTGGAAAGAGGATATGGTATGTCTGAAGAAATCATTCACACCGCAATATTTAACACTTT
Organism: Eutrema salsugineum; assembly: GCF_000478725.1. Taxonomy (NCBI): domain Eukaryota; kingdom Viridiplantae; phylum Streptophyta; class Magnoliopsida; order Brassicales; family Brassicaceae; genus Eutrema; species Eutrema salsugineum. The sequence goes on from NW_006256414.1 coordinate 2,249,927, forward strand.
GCAGGTTTGTCTTGTTAAGACAGACGCAACAGTGCCATTCATTTCAGCCTTAGAACTTCGGCCATTGAGTGATAATGTTTATGCTACTCGAAACGGCTCCCTTAAGAGATTTGCCCGAGTCTATTTCAGCAATACTAATAGCTCTATACGGTAAGTTTGCCAATATGACTGAGCTTTATTTGCTGAAAATGGAGTGCAATTTGTATATCAGATAAATATTTTATCCTGTCAACCTATAGCTAGGAACTTTGGACTAACAGGTAAAGCCAATGCGGCCTTAATTAATTTCTCCAATATAACTGCAGAAGTAGATTTGCAAGAATATGTTATGCACGTCTTTTACTATAACGTTCCTTAGTTATATTATAAATAACTACGCAACAAGTATGGAAGCAAGCTAGGGCCCTTAACTTATAACAGATAATTTGGGTTATTGTTTAGCTCGCTCTGAACTTGTTATGGATTCCTGTTGTAGATGCCTTTATCGATTCCTCAGTTTATTTAGTTCTGGCTAATATGAGTTCTTGTCAGGTATCCTGACGATGTCCATGATCGTACGTGGATTCCATTCTACAGTGATGACATGACGATGATAAACAACAACAATGTCAGTATAGAAAACTCTAATCCTTTTGACCCGCCACAAGCTGCAATTAGGACGGCTGCCAGACCAACGAATGCAAGTTCACCTCTCATCCTTTTCTGGACTACTTCAGATTCAACAGACCAGTTCTACATCTACATTCACTTTCTTGAACTACAAGTGTTACGAGCCAATGAGGCTAGGATATTCGCTATTTTTTTCAATGGAAACATTACTTCTCAAGCTTATAGTCCTTCCAAGTCCATGATAGACACAGTATACAACAATGTACCTCTAAGCTGCAGTAATGATTCGATGTGCAGCTTGGAACTCAGAAAAACTCCCCGTTCAACTCTTCCACCTCTAATAAACGCCATTGAGATTTTCAGGGTACTTGAGATCATAGAAGCAGTAACAGATGAAAATGACGGTAAGCCAGCTAGCCTCTCTATACTCTTTCTTTTTTATTTATTTCATTTTATGCTGATTCCTCGCATTCGTTGAATTCTATTTCAGTCCTTGCGATTAAGAACATCCGAGCTGCATATGCATTAAGCAACGAGAGTAGAGATCCCTGCGTCCCTAAACCATCCCATTATCTCAATTGCAGCAACAGTATGGATACGTCTGAACCAATGAAAATCATTTCCCTGTACGTAGGTGTATTTTTTCACACAACTGATTCAATATAAAACAACATATATATATGGTCCTAATTGAAATTTATTTGAGCTTTGAAATGAGTTTCTCATCATCTAACCAGAAATTTATCTTCAAAAGGATTATCCGGTATCATATCACCTACCATTCAAAATCTGACCAAGCTTCAAGTGCTGTAAGTATTGCCTCTCCTATGTTGATTGATGGCAAAAACTGTTCTCTAAAGAATATAATATTTTCTGAAATTGCTAGGGACTTGTCAAGTAACAAGTTGACCGGAGGAGTGCCCGAATTTCTATTCCAAATGGCGTCCTTGTTGTTCATGTAAGTCTGTCACTCAAAAACATGTGTATACGCCAAATTTTTATTTTTGTCCAGATCCTGCTAATCTTGACGAAATTTTTCTCTTCAATAACAGAGACTTAAGCAATAATAGTTTAAGTGGTTTGGTACCGCAATATACAGGAAAGGAAGGGCTGGTCGTAATGTAAAGCTTTCTCTTGTAATTTCCTTCTGATTCTTATCCAAACCCTTCTTGTGTTATAAGTAACTCTAAATACGCTTGTGTATGTATGTAGCCTTCGGGGAAACCCAAACCTTTATAACATTTCTTCATCCAAAAAGAAATTCCCAGTAGCAGTTGTCGCGTCAGTTGCTTCCATCGTCATTTGCCTGGTTGTGCTTGTTGTCCTTTACATTGGCCTACGAAGAAAGTGGTCAAGTAGAGAGGGTAAGGTTTATGCAGAAAACTCATCAACCTAGAGACTTGATTAATTAGTAGTTAATACCATTAAAAGCTGTGTTGAGTTATTGCTTGCAGCTCTACGCCCATCAATCGAAACAGCAAAGAGAAGGTTCACTTATTCAGAGGTTATGGGAATGACAAATAATTTCCAGAAGATTCTTGGTGAAGGAGGGTTCGGGATCATCTATCACGGTCATCTAGACGATATCCAGCAAGTAGCTGTTAAAGTACTATCTCAATCATCATCTCAAGGATATAAGCAGTTCAAGGCTGAGGTATGTTTAATATATCTCCAAGTGATCTATCTTTTAAAATCATGTTTCAACGAGCTGTGATGTTTTGCATATGATCAAATTCGATATGTTGCTAGGTCGAACTATTAATGAGAGTTCATCATATAAACTTGGTAAACCTTGCTGGATATTGTGATGAAAGAGATCATTTGGCACTCGTCTATGAGTACATGGAAAATAGAGACTTAAAAGAGCATCTCTCAGGTTATAAATCCTAAAATCCGACCACTTAACTATATACTTATCATATCGTTTAGATGTTGATAATATTCCTGGTTAATACAGAAGGCTCCTCAATCTTGGACTGGCCATGTAGACTAAGAATAGCTGCAGAGGCTGCACTTGGTTTGTGCTTTTGTCAAAATCCATCTTCAACGATCACTCTAGAGCTGTGTCATATTCCCTTTAAGTTTAGAATTTCCACAAACTTTGTAACTAACTAATCATATTGCTCTGTAGGACTGGAATACTTGCATACCGGATGCAAACCGCCAATGATTCATAGAGATGTCAAAAGCACAAATATTTTGTTGAATGAAGACTTTCAGGCGAAACTTGGTGATTTTGGGCTTTCAAGATCCTTCCCTGTTGGGAGTGAAACTCATGTGTCGACAGTTGTTGTTGGAACTCCTGGATTCCTTGATCCTGAGTAAGCATTGTTAGTTTCATGTCATGAATTCCTCCAAAGCTTGTTATCTTCTTGTTTAGTTATCACAAAACTTCTACAAACCATATTTTCTTTTTTGCAGATATTTTCAAACACATCGGTTGTCCGAGAAGAGTGATGTCTATAGTTTCGGTATTGTATTATTAGAAGTCATCACAAACCAACTCGTGATTGATCAAACTCGTGAAAGGCCTCACATAGCAGAATGGGTGAGGTATATGCTCTCGACAGGAGATATAGAAAGTATAATGGACCCAAACCTCAAAGGGAGCTATGAGTCTAGCTCTGCCTGGAAAGCTCTTGAACTAGCAATGTCGTGTTGCATACCCTCTTCAGCAGAAAGACCAAACATGGCTCAAATTGTTCATGAACTAAACGAGTGTCTAATGTACGAGAACTCAAAAAGAGGAAAGAGTCAAGATGTGAGCTCGAAGACTCCCACTGAAGTGAGCACAAGCACCCAAATGGCTCCAATGGCACGTTAGCCTGTATTTGTTTTATCTACTTGTGATGGTATGGCAAAATGACTGCCTTCACCAGAGGTCATCTTTCATTAATCAGAAGGCCTGTCAAGGATTTTTTAGTTCCTCCTAGATGGTATTGCCCAAGCTACACGTTGGTTATTATATAATATTTTCTTTGTGTGTAAAATAAAATGAAATTCTAATTTACAACATTTTGGAAAAATATATGTTGGTTTGTGATTGTTATAGCTTTTTGGAGTAATGAATCCGGAAAAGCATTGGAGAGATCTATTTATACAGAGCAGTCACCATTGTTTCCCTCAAGAAGGTAGTTGAGATGGGTTTTGATCCGACATCCTCAAAGTTTGTCCGAGCCCTAACAGTTACTTACAGAATGAGTGACAAAGCAAGAGAAGAGAGAATCAGTATCTATGAAAGGCTTGGCTTTGATGTATGGCCGATTTTCAAGAAGTGGCCTTCCTGTTTGACTATCTCGGAGAAGAATATATTGAACTCCGTTGAAACTTTTCTAGGGCTAGGATTCACTAGAGATGAGTTCATGATGATGGTCAAGCATCTTCCTCCGTGCATTGGATTACCAGCAGAGACAGTGAAGAAGAAGACTGAGTTTTTGGTGAAGCACATGAATTGGCCACTAAAAGTTGTGGCTTCACACCCACAGGTACTTGGATACAACATGGAGAAGAGGATTATACCAAGGTGTAACGTAATCACAGCTCTCATGTCCAAAGGATTGCTCAGAAAGGGAATTGAACTCCCTTCAATGTCGTGTGTTTTTTCGAGTACCGATCAGACGTTTTTAAACATGTATGTGAGGAAGCATGACAAGCTGGTTCCGGAGTTGATGGCTGTCTTCAAGGGAGAACGTGTTTCATAGACCTGAAGGCACTCTTACAACAATTGAGAAAGGTCAAGGTTTGTTTATGTTTTCTGCTAGTTTTGGATGAATCTTTTGACAGTGACAAAGGCAAGCAAAAGATGAGCTTTTCTATTTATGTATCTCAGTAACCCCAATTTGTGCTTTTGTAATCTCAATTTGACTTTGATGATCTGACTGTGGGAATCCCTTTCATCTTTGAAGAATTCAGAATCCATTCTCATAAAATTTTGGAGAACAAAGTTTCAGAAAACGTTCTTATTTGGGTTTGTGATGAATCCGGAAAAGCATTGGAGACAACTATTGATACAGAGCAGTCACCATTGACCATTGTTTCCTATGCACTTTTGATATGTAGGTTCACATTTCGTTCTGACACTAACCAAATACAGATGTATGCAATCTATGGTATGCATACATGATCAATAACAAAACTCAATTACTAACTAGACCATACTAATCTGGTTTTCCTCAGGTCCTTGTTTATTTGAGATGATCATGTTGCTTATGTACTTAAGTTATGGTGTTAGTGTAGCTTCACATTATGATGTACTTTTGATATTGTTACATTTGTTAAATGTAAGGATCAATAGTTATATATAAACTGTTAACTGAAAAGCTGCATATATCTCACAATCTATCATTCGGATTAGAATATTCTCCATAATCCATAGTAACGTTTCTATTTCGTAGTGAAAAAGTTATAAACTCTGTCTTTAGCATTTTAGTCTTGAAAACACTTTCGTATCATATGCCAGAAACTTTCTACGAACACTTATCGATTTTTCGTTGTTGTTTCTTATGTGTTTTGGTTTCGTCATTTTTAAGTTATGTAGCTTCACATTTAGTTTTCACAGTAATCAGATTACATATGTACTTTTGGTAATGCCTACATGGGTTATACTTTTGGTACTTCAAAATTTTAAAATTAAAATTTAATATTTTTTACCTAAAACTTAAAATTATTGTCTCTTAACTCAATTTTTCGGAAATTGTTTTCACTTGTTTTTGATTTTTTTCTGGATTTTTTTTGAATTTTTCAGAATTTAATATAATTAATATTAATATTTTACTATTACAAAATTAAAAGATAACAAATTCTCTCTCCGTTAACTCGAGGTTGTTAAATAGATAAAATCTACCAAATTGATGTAAAAAGTAAAAAAGTATATGGGTTGAAGTTTTTTTAGTACAAAAATAGTTCGCATATTAAAAAACATAATCGAAGAAAAAACAAATTTTTTAATAAAATATACCAAAGAATCACAAAGTGTAATCGATTTTCTTCATCTTCTTCTTGTTTTGTGTTTTCAATTTTGATGATGCAGATTTGAAGAAGCAGAAGCTGAGGCAGACATCCTAGCTGTTGTGACACAGCTCTTTGAAGATGCAAGCTTCATTTTGCTAAAGAGATCTTTGGTGATGTGGCTATGCTGTTTGCTGAGCAGAGAGTACAAACAATTTTCCATTTTGATTGTTTGCCATCATCTGCTAGAATCAAATCTGCTAGAATCAAGACTGAATGAATTTTTTTTTTTATAATGAAACTTAATTTAGTAATTATGCAAATAATTATGCATGTAGATTAGAAAATACAGTATTTTATTACTTTAATATGAGTATCATCTTATATTTATTTTGTATTTGAAATATGCATATGGTTTAATGGGGTTTACCTAATGCTCTGTTAAACCAGAACTTCTTATATAATGTATAATAGTATATACATGTTAATGTTTTTTTGACTATATAGATTAGTGGCAAACAAATTTATGGATCGATCATATCAATTTTTTGCCTGGGTTCAACAATGGGCACTATCCCTTCTTAAAAAAAAACAATGGCCATTATTGTCCAGTACAATTATACTTAAACTCGTACCATCTCAAACATAGTCAAATTAGCAAATTAAATCACTTTCCATAAGTTTTTTTATTCCACGGATTTATTAGATAAGATCACTTCTTTTTCTTGTGAAGAAGAAGATTAAGTATCTAGTGAGTAAGATGAATTGGCCCACTACAGGCCGTCTGTGTTGCTTCACATTTCGTTTTGGTATGTGTACACATTGGTTAAATGTATAAATGATCAATCTCTCTCTATAAACTGTTTTTTTTCTCTCTATAAACTGTTGGATGAAAGCTGCATACATCTTGTTAATTCTGCCCCAAATAGACTCAGATCAAGACTCGGTTTATATGATTTAAGACTTGATTTTCGATATAATAAAGTAATTACTAAATGAAGATTATATAAATAACATAAGCGGATTGGTCGGTTAGGGGGAACAAAGTTTTTTTCCCAGCAGATAATTTTTTATTCTGTTGCTAATTTGCATTTGGTCACGACAAAGCGATTCTTTTCTCACTTTTCTTTATCTTTCTTTCCGTCTTATCGTACCTTGTGTTCTATTTAAATGCAAATATATATGATTAGAGAGTCTTCCACACATTTTATATAGCAAATAAGACTAATATTATTTATTGTTTAAGAAGATCATTCGAGTATATCACCTTGTGTATCATTGATTGTAGACTTTTTAAAGATGTGGAATGTGTTTGACAGGATTTTTTTTTTAAATACAATGAACATCACTGTAATTTGTTTGTTTTATTATTTAATGTAAAAACCTTTTTCTTTTTGAACAGCATTTAATGTAAAAACCTAAAGCCTTTAAAATCGTATACTAATGGCTTTATAAAAAATTATTGGCTATAGAATGTATCAATAAAATAATATTTTCCAACCTATCATCAAATACTAGGGTTGGAATTGTTATCCGGTATCCGATATCCGATTCGGTATCCGATCCTATCCGATCCGTAAAAACTGAATATCCGTGTAGTTCGAATCCGGATCCGGATATTGAAATTAAGTATTCGTTTATTTTGGATATGGATCCGGATAATAAAATATTTTGAAATCGGATATCCGTTATTCGTTTATTAAATATTTATTTATTTTTAATGATATTTATTCATTTTTAAAAATTAATTTTAGAATTGTTTTTGGTTTAGCTTCTTTACATATGATTGAAATTTATATTGTGTAATAATTTTTTTATTTTAGATTGTGAGACAAGAACTTAAAAATTGATAGCATATGGATATAAAGATAAATTAATTTTTCTATTACTATTTCCTCCTTTATTATGTAAACTTTTAAACTTTATATTATTTGAATACTACTTTTTATATTATTTGAATGCTACTTAAATGTTTTTTTAATTTTTGTTATTTGTAACTTACTATGATAATACATATTAATTATTTATGTTATTTCATTATAATTTTAAAAATTAAATTTTTTTTAAAATCAACAAAACCGGATATCTGATCGGATATCTGTAAATATTCGGTTCAAACCAGATATCCGAAGACTGGATATCCGAAGTTTTCAGATCCGGATCCGGATAATAAAACTGATTATCCAGTGAATCCGGATACGGATCTGGATACTTTAAAAAGTCTGGATATCCGGCCCCGTTCCAGGTCTATTAAATATTACTAGTCTACTATGTACCTTGCTTTATACCATGTCATAATATGATGTACATCTGTATGCTACGGTACAAATTTGCTGAGAAGAAACAATTAAACAGATAAAATATGAAAAAAAAAAACTCAAAATGCTGACAAAAAAATATGAAAACTCAAAAAGAAATTCAAAACTATAGCGCAAAAGACAAAAAGCCCAAATAAGAAAACAAAGAAAAAAGAAGAAAAATTTAAAGAAAAAAAAAGTACTGACAAAAAGCCCAGAAATATCCTTCATTACGACTCTCTCCCCTCACGCCTCCCCAAATAAAGAGAGCAAACCAAAAACTCTATTTTATTAAATAAAATAATTAAAATAATAATATTAAATGAATAACATAAAAAGAATTAAATTCCTCTCCACAAACTTCTGTAACATCCGTTTCAGCTACAGCTTCAATCGAAGAAGACGAAGCAAGAGCCGTCACACTTTTTGAGGAGTTTGATTTTTTTTTTCCCAATTCTCCTTGCGGTTTTACAGTAACACTCGCCGGAGATTATGGCTCGGCCTTCTTCGGCGTCTTCAACGGCGAAGCTTCCTTCAATCAAACCAGAGGATTACGCTCACAGTCCCGTTCACTACGTCGTCGTTTCGGGAGATCACGCCGCACTCACTCGTCTTCTCTCCTCCTTGCCGAAGCTAGGAGATCCAGAGCAGATCCGAACCGAATCCGACTCACTGAGCCAGGAACGAGTCGCGGATCAGATCTCCGCCGTGCTTGACCGCCGCGACGTTCCTTTCCGTGAAACGCCTCTTCATCTCGCGGTTCGACTCAACGACGTGTTCGCCGCGAGGGCGATTTCCTCCGCCGGCGCAGACATTTCGCTCCACAACGCCGCCGGATGGAATCCGTTGCAGGAGGCGTTTTGTCGCCGGAATTCTGAGGTTATGAAAGTGCTTCTGAGGCATCACCACCGTTTGGCGTGGTTCAAATGGCGGCGGCGGTTACCGCGATTGATAGCTGTTCTCCGTCGTATGCGAGATTTTTACATGGAGATCTCTTTCCACTTCGAGAGCTCGGTGATTCCGTTCGTCGGAAAAATCGCTCCCTCTGATACTTACAAGATCTGGAAACGCGACGGAAACCTCCGCGCCGACACTACCTTGGCTGGATTCGACGGATTGAAAATCCAGCGTGCGGATCAAAGCTTTCTTTTCCTTGGTGACGGTGACGAGTCTTTAGATATCTCTCCTGGTTCACTCCTTGTACTGAATCGAGACGACCGGAAAATTCTCGACGCCTTTGAGAGTGCCGGAGCTCCGATTAGCGACTCTGATATCGCAGGGTTCTGTTCTCAGTCAAGCTTATACCGTCCGGGAATGGATGTAACTAAAGCAGAGCTCGTCGGACGAATGAATTGGCGACGGCAAGAGAAGATGGAAAGCGTCGGAGATTGGAAAGCTAGGGTTTACGAAATCCAGAAAGTTACTTTCAGTTTCAGATCCCGGAAAATCGTTAACGACAGCGATTTCGCCGGTAGCGAACAAGTTCAACCTCTAGAGCTAGACGAAGACGACGACGGTTTCCTAGTTGCAGAGAATCCGAGTTTCTTAGCTCCGCCTCCGCCAAGGCCACAGAGACGACACAGTAGCTTCGTCAAAGAAGATAGAGATTGGATTTCTGTGGGGAGAAAAAGCGTCGATGTTTATCCATCCGCCGCACCACCACCGCAATTCCAACCACCGAGAAGATCAGTAGCTCAAATCCAGCCACCGAGAAGATCAGTAGCTCAAGTCCAGCCGCCGAGAAGGTCAGTGGCTGTACCTTTAACGGTGTCTCCGGTGAATCCTCCTCAGATCAAAGAGAAAGAATTCGTGAAGAGCTTGCATCCATCTGTTTGGTTAACGGAGCAATTCCCGTTAAAGACGGAGGAGCTGCTTCCGTTACTCGACATTTTAGCCAATAAGGTCAAAGCCGTCGCGAGAATGCGTGAGCTCCTCACCACTAAGTTCCCGCCGGGAACTTTTCCAGTCAAGGTACACCTATATGGCAATTTCGTAAATAAATTTAATTACGAAATTGCTTTTTTTAAATCAATTAAATTGCTTTTTTTCGTTTGTTACTCTTTTTGGGCTCGAATTAAGCTGAAAACATTAAGACCGTTAAGCCTAATGTGACGTGTCATACTCTCATTGGGTAGTCTGATAAACGTTATGACTAAGCCACGTCAATAGGATGGGTCAAGGGGAACCAAAAGATTTATATTTATCTTTTGGGACCCTTTGTTTTTGCTTCTTTAGATCTCTTTAATTTTCTTGGGAAATTGTGCTTTTAAGTCCAAGTCAAGATCTTTAGATGATGTTTTATTTTTCTGATAAACAAAATCTTTTTTTTTGTGGGATCCAGCTGTCTATTCCGGTGGTCCCTACGGTCAAAGTAGTAATCACATTCACCAAGTTCGTCGATCTACCACCGGCGGAGCAATTCTACACACCACTCTCAAGCCCGAGATTCCTCTCCGGTGAAGAGCAATCCGATGACGACGAAAAATCCAACGGTCGAAATTCAATCTCGCAGCCATCTTCGTGGCTGAGACGCACCGCTAAATGCTCGCAGCGGCGGATAGAGGAGGAGCAACAAACACCGGACCCATTTGCTATACCAATTGGGTATAAGTGGACGAGCATGAGTAATAGTAATAGTAAAATGAAGAGATCAAAGTCTACCAAGAGATCTAAGTGAAAACAAAAAGACTTGAGTGTCTTTTATTGTAGATAATCTTGATATTAGTAATAGTAATCAATATAGAGAAATTATTGATGAACAATCTGGTTGTAGTTTTACCATACATTTTTTTGTATTTTTGAAATGGTTATATGATTCAAATGCTGTTCATTTTAAAAATCTTTTCCTTGGTCCATGGTCTAAAAGAGTTCAATAATAAAGGTATTAAATGGACGCACCAGCTAAAGTGAAAAGAAAAAAATGGACGAAAAAAAGAAAATCAACTATATGTGTTCATGCTTTTCTTATTTATTGACCAAAATTGGTTTACAAATTACGTTGTATTAACTTTTCTATATATGCCAAAATAATATTTTCCTCTTATAGCGAAAAAAAATCTTATTCGTTACACATTTGTTGTTGTAATTTTTCTGTAGTATTCTGTACTAAAGTTTGACCTAATAACTTTTGATAAAGCAATTATGAGTGTTCTGCTTTAGGTTACATAAGACGCAATTTAGACGTTGGAAGTACATTCCATTCCAAGCTGGCATTTTGTTTATATTGATTTAAATAATTTGACCAAAAAGAAATCTTATCCTTGGTATAAAATTGAAAGACAGACAAAGCCTATAAATTACATAATTAGAGGTACTTGAAACTTGTAGTTGAAGTTAATAACATAAAACACGCTTAATTGATTTATATAGCTGACACTTAAAATTTTCACATGATTTATGTATAAACTAGAAAGAAAGTTTATTTTTTCTTTTTTTTCTCTCTGTCACATGGAATGGGACATAGTGAGATGTCTTAAATTACGCGACCTACATTTTATGCTTTAGGTATAAACAATACCTAAATATGCCAAAACAAACGTTTGCTTTGCAAGTCGGAAACGAACAAACTTTGAGATGTAGTTAAGTGCATCCAAAGAAAATCCAAGGAATTTAGTATGTAAAATATTTTACAAATTAAGAAATCTAAAGATCTAAACCCTGACAATAAAGGACAACTTAAATAATAATTCTTTCATAAAATAAAGAACACATCTACTATTACTCTTAATAGTCTCCATTCTCCGCATTATCACTCATTTTGCTTAATCAAAATCGTCTTTCTTCTCCAAAGAAGACCTCTCAACACATTACAGGTATATACATATATTTTTTTTTCTTTTTTAATTACTTTACTTATGAATATCATTCATTTTCAGTCAATACCCGTTTTACGATTAATGGAAACAAAATAACTAGTAATATATATCTGTTTCTATTACTTTTCTTGGATTGATTGAAAAATTTGATATGATGTTAAACGAACGTTTTGGACTATGTAGTTTCCGAGAAGATATCGTAACATGACAAGTGAAGCACCAAGTTGGGCGGATCAATGGGGAACCGGAGGGATCGGGGAGATGCCGGAGAAAGAGAACACCAACGGTGCCGGCGGTAAGAATTCCGGCAAGACCAAATCGGGAATTAACAAAGCCAAAATTGTTGACTTCGTAAGTTGCAAGTGGATCAAGAACCTTGTGCACAAGAAGAAGAAGAAAGACTCTAATTCTTGAAATGAAAAGAAAAAGTCTTTGTACATTTTTACATTTTCTTCTCGATGTTCCTTGAAATATGTTTTTCTTCTGAAGATCTCAATCTATCATTGTATTTTTTTAATGCTTTATATGTGGAGTTTCATGTGAGTTAAATGGTGCATCCCACGATTGAAAGTTTTTTTTTTTTTGGTTTTATACTACATGGCTCAAATATTGGTCGATTTTGATAATATTTTTATTAGTAGGCTGCTTTTATAACTGTATTTATTTTCTTCCTCTAACTTTTATAATATCTCTCGAAAGTTTTTGTTATCACTTGTCCACAAATACCCAAACTGTGACCAGACAAAATGGTAGGAAATAAAATAATAGAGAGATGACATATGTTGTGCGTGTCCATAAGTAAAACCCAAACTATAGAAAGCAACATTTACATTATAATCAGTCCAAAGCAGCATAAAGAACTTCTCAAGATTCATAGTCATAAAGAGAAAACCATATATACATGAAACACCATAGGTATACTGATAAGTTGGCGATACCTTTAGCTTTCATAAGGAAGAAAAAGAGGATTTCTAGTAGAACTGCTAGAAGAGTGAAGATGAAGAGTCAAAGTGACTAAGGAAACTATACAGTATTCATATTCAGTCTTCTAGTCATCTCTTACCCGTTTCCTTGGCCATTTTCACTCTTTTTCTCCAATCTTCTCAGCTAATCTGCCAGAAACACCCTTCTTCACCCTTGATGAAAGCTGAAGGTACCGCCAATCCATCATAGACAGATTTAGACCAAACCAAAAGTGTTCTCTCCACTGTAAGTCATGTACAGAAACCCATCTTCATCTTTGTTCTCATCATAGATTGCAGACATCAATGCAGCTGCAAGAAAAACATTCAACAAAAGCGTTCATCTTTGTTTCGAATTTGCAGAGAAAAGTTAGTGCAAAATACCACCGGAATTTCATGAGAGCAAGGAAAAAATGAAGAAGCAGTTATATGCTAAGAGTTGTGACTTACCAGTTGGGGGCAATGTGTTCTTCACAAAGACAAAGATTGCCTTTTCGGCACTCAGCTTGATTCTTTTACGGACAACATACACGAATTGTCCCACAGTTAGCTCAGCAGGAACAAGGTACCTGACAAAGTCAAAAACAACCAAAAACAAAAGTCACAGATCAATCTCATTTCGGTTTCATACTACGAAAAGATATAGTTCTCAAGACAATGTTCTAAAGCACTCTTTTCTCCTTAGCTTTAGTATACAAAGAATGTGTAGAGTTCCTATGTTTCCAAAAAGGAAAGAACAGAAAAAGAAGAATCTCAATACTGACTTTTTCTTGTCGATATTTGGGACATCACTTCTCTCAGCTCTCTCTACAATCACCTGCAACATATAGTTTCTCTGTTAAAGAAGAAAGCTACATACACAGAGAAATACATCAATGTACAGAAAATGATTAAAAAGGCATTACTGGAACTCTGTCTGGATACTTCTCCCTGATACGAGAAGCTTCAATTTGTCTCCTTTCTGACATTACAAAACCCAAACGGATGATGAAAGAACACAATAATCAGGAGAAACCATTTGAAACATTACTGATTGATCAATCTTCTAAATCAAATTTCTCTATCAACGATCTTACAACCCAATCGAAATCTTACCCTTTTTTTTAGAAAGGGTTGAAATCTTACCCTTTTAATGGGTAACAAGATGGTTTATCAAAGATCCATAATTTCTAGTGATCACTAACAAAACCCATAAGATATTTTATGCATAGTTTGATGAAGAATTAAGAAAGCTAAAGATGACAACACATACCCAGTGGGTGTTCCAGCTTGAACGAGATATTAGCCATGGCGATTTAAGAGTCGAATTTCTGAAATCAGAACACCAAATCAATCAACACGACGAAATAACTATATGAATTGAAATCTGATAGTCTATTAGCAATCTCGCGAGATCGTATCATCGGAAAAACAATAGATTTAGGAGGAAAAAAACCCAACAAAAATAGGGAGAAGAACATACCGGATATTAGGGTTTTCTCGTTTCCCTGAAAATTGACTGATTTAGATCTCTACTAGAAAGGATCAAAGCTCGCTTACTTATAGAAAAGGAAACTCAATTAGGTTTTCAAGATTCCTAATCCCTGCGCGAAACTGAAAAGGCTGAAACTTTCGTAATTTAGTCATCACGACGTTATTATTTTTGCCATGTGTTCTATTGCATTACCGGAAACGTATACCGGATTATGGTTTAGAATACTTTCGGTTCTTTGATTATTACATACCGGAAACCTGAACCCTAAACGACACAATTTACTGTTGTAGATCAGAAAAGGCCGAAAATATAGCAATGATCGCCTAAAACCAGAACAGTGCTTCATATTATAAAAAAGCATTTGCCTTAGGCCACTAAATATATTTTTAATTTTAAGGTCACATTTTTTTTTTATAATTTTCTTCAATTATGTAAAATAAATGATTTTATTTGGTATGTATAATAGAAGAATATCATGTAGTTATATATCTTTGAGAGACAGCTAGAACAAATGAGTTATGATATTTAAAATTATATTTTGTCTAATAAAAACTATATTAATATACTAATAATAAATAAACTATAAATAAATTTCAAATTTAAATAAAATAAAATAATAATATATTTTAAAATGATGCCTTCAAGAATTTTAACGCCATATTGTCCAATAATATATCCACATTTTCTATGAAAATAAAGAGTGGAAAATAACTCTTATTTATAATGCAACTTTTTCTTCTCATTTTTTTACTTGGTCGATGTGGAACAAAGTTTAATACATACTTTTAAAAAAATGATAGATATTTTTATTATTAAAAAAGGTTGTTTTTTGAGCCGCCCTAAATTATTTGCTTCATGGGCTTTAATCTAAAACGACCCTTACAATGATTCGTTAATTATTATATTACACGTTAATAAACCGAAAAATAAAATAAATAGAAAATAACAGAATATAAACAGAAAAAATAACAATTGTCAACAAAGAACAATAGGATCATTGAAGAAAATGAAAATTAAATTGAATCTTTGAAATTGAATATATATTTTTTGCTTTTCATGGTTAAATTAAAGGTTTAATTTTTCAAAACTAGAATTTAAGATTTTAGATTTAGTTCTAGAATTTATGGGGTTTTTTTTTAAAAAAAAAATAGGATTTAGTCTTTAGATTTAGATCATTTTTAATTTACAAAATATAAAAAAATAAGTGTAATATAGTGGCGGGCTATCAGTTGCATCACAAGTATCACGTGGGATCCCAAATCATAAATTTAAATGCAATTGATTATAAAATAAGTTATATAAACTACATATAAGGTAAAACTAAATTAAATTAAACTAACAACGGAACTCACTCATTTTCACGTTTCCACCTAACATGTATTGGACATATTTTTTCTTTATGCATGTGTATGTTGTATTTTGCCAATTCTAACACGAATTCTGCTATACATATTTTGCTCACAAAGAAACCCATCACAAAACAACAGTAGTTTTTACCATGGTAAATTTGAGTTAGACTTTTTGATTAAATATTTAATTACAAATTTGTGATGCATTTGCAAAGAAATTTAACTTCTCGCCTTACTTTTCGTTTAATTCTATACAACATGATGGTAATGATTTGGTCAAAAAAAAAAAAAACATGATGGTAATGGTATCATGAGATTTTCCCACCTATAGTGCATCACTATGATTTGTTTTTTGGTCTGATATATCTTCTATCTAAAAGAGCACGTATATAATTTAGTTCATTTTTTTCTTCGCGACTTTTATAAATCAGAACTAGCTACTAATCATCATGAAATTCGTACTAGTGGTTCAATGTA
This sequence comes from Eutrema salsugineum, assembly GCF_000478725.1. Classification (NCBI taxonomy): domain Eukaryota; kingdom Viridiplantae; phylum Streptophyta; class Magnoliopsida; order Brassicales; family Brassicaceae; genus Eutrema; species Eutrema salsugineum. The sequence continues at coordinate 2,265,857 of NW_006256414.1, forward strand.
AGTTATGTGGGCAATGAGCTCATATAAGTACTTTGTTTTAATAAAGACATATATATATATATATATATATGTATATTAAATTGTGTAAAGAAAACTTTGTGCTATAATTATGTTTTTTTTTTCAAATTTAATACAACCAACTTCCTTTTTGTTGTGGGGTTGTTGGCCTAATTCAATGCTTGTTTTTTCTTTTGGCCTCTCTTCATCACCTCTTCGTATTTATATCTTCGTTCACGCTGCAGACCCAAAAAAAAAACATTGAAATAGCTCATATTGTCTTTTCTCCTTTTCCATATCTACAAAATACAAGAAGAAGAAAACAGTAATTTATAAATCGGTTTGATGGTAAGTATCTTCTATCGCAAGGCACGTTTTCAATTTCGTTTTTCAATCATTTAATCTACTTTCTTTGATTTCTTTTGGTTTGGTTTTGATGTGGAGTATGAGATCATAAGTAGCCGATGAGAGGGTTTATTAAGTGATGCAAAGTGGCAATACGAGATATTGGTGCGGTTCAATCCAAAAACCGCACTCCCTTTTTTGTAGAGATCGGTTTGTTTGATTGAGCCGTGCCAATATCACGCGTTTAATAAAACCTTCATCTTAGCTGCTGGTTTTCAAGGTATATATCGATTCTCCATGTTGTTAATTTTATATATCTTTTGAAGCATATTTTTGCATTTGCAGTCTTGCAGTTAAGGTGTATTGATATCCATCGTCGAGGATCATGGTCTTTCTTATGTTATGTTTCTATATAATGTAATAAATCAAAGGCATCGTCACGCTCTTTCTTATGTTTTTTTTTTTTTATATGATCACGCTCTTTCTTATGTTATGTTTCTATTTAATGTAATAAATCATTTTTCTAAAAGACAATGTCGTAAATATTTTTTTTTTAAAGTTTTTTTAAGATTCATGTTTCTGTCTTCTGCAGTCTCTGGAAACTAGTAAGAGGGAAGAAAAGAAAGTCAGATACATTTGCGAGAAAATATCACTATATCAGACCACGATTTAAAAAAAAAATGTACCAAAAATGTGATTAAAGGGAATGTTTTTTTATTATTATTGTCACTCATTAATGCAAAGATTGCGTTTATACCGTTAGAATACACACAAAACATTATATCCATTGCACTTTAGGAAAAAAAAAATCCATTTAACCATTGCAAAATTCTTAATCTAAACTTTGCTTTAATACCGCTACAAAGAATAGTGACATATGGTTTCTTAGTCAACATATAATTTATCGGTTAATTAAGAACTATATATAAGCACTATACACATTTATACTATTAAAAGAGAAAAGTATTTTGTGTCCAAACAAAATTTTTACTTAATTTTCTACTATTCTGTTTTTGGATAACTGTTATTTCTATTGCCAAACAAAAATATTAATTTTAATTTATATTTATCAATTAAATTAATTTAATATAATATTAATAAAATAATGTATTTTTAATTCCTATTTTAATATAAATTCAAAATTTTATTTTTTAATTTAGATTTATTATAGATTTCCTTAAATATAGGTTATATTATCAAAAATTATAAAATAAGTTATTATTATATCTTTACAAAAATAATAATCTAGATATTAATTTAGATTTAATTTAAATATTCAAATATAAATAATATTTTCAATAACAGAGATGAAAATGATATATTATTATATATTTATTAAATAAGTCTAAAATTTAATATTTAAACTTAATAAATATTTAAAATATATAAATAATATGAATATTTAAACTTAATAAATATTTAAAATATACAAATGATATGAACAAAAATATTATATGTTTTAATAATTTCGGTTCTTTTTAGATTAATATAAATGAGCATGTTATAATGACGTCTTTTAATTGTGGTGTTTTCAGATTAATATAAACGGATGGGTTAGAATAATATTTTCTAATTGCGGTCATATATAATACTAGATAAAAATAAATCAATAGAAACAAATTATATTCAAACAGAAAATTGTTTTTATCATTTATTAAAAAATTATATATAAACAAAAATAAAAACAAAAATTATATTAAATAAATAAAAAATAGTTTTCGGGCAGACGCAAGGGATAGAATCTAGTTTCACTTATAAACCTTGTGAAAATCACGAATTTTACTTTTTGATTACAGTGCTTAACAAATTTTTAATTGGTACACCAAATTGTATCACCAAAAATAATAGGTACTCCCTCTATTCCTAAATAGATATGATGTTTTAAGATTTAATGATATTTTATTACTCCTTCCGTTTCATAATAAGTGTCATTCTGACACATTTCACATAGATTAAGAAATTAATAAAATATACAAATATATCCCTAATTAATATACTTTTATAACATTTAATTACAAAGACTATTATCTTTAAATGAGGGGTAAAACAGGAAATAAGGGTAGAAAGTTACATTGAAAATGCAGAATGACACTCTTTTTGAAACAAAAAATGAAATCTAAAACGACACTTATTATGAAACGGAGGGAGTAGTAAATAAAAAAATACTTAATTTATATTGGTTACAAGAATATCAAATTTCTGAAATAGTATTGGAAAGTGGGAATAATGACTATACATTTTTGGAAATAGTAATAAAAAATAATTAGTAATTATTTATTGTTTTTTAATAAGTGTGAAAAATCCTAAAACATCAAGTATTCTAGAATAGAAGGATATTTATTTGAACCTTAACAAGGGACACTATGATATGTCCACCATTGTGAAAACGAGAAATGACCTGTAAATATCATCTCATTTTTCAGTAAATTTATAAAATCAATTAAACTAGACCTTTTTGTATAAGTAAAAAGCAAAACATTGATGCATCTTGAGCTTAAAACCAGCAAGCCGCACGTCTACTGTGCTGCATCCCACATATATGCGGGTAGATTTTCTTCTTTTTTTTTTTTGAATAATTTTTGTATATATCAAATTTATGTTACACTTTGAATAACATGAAATAAAATAAAAAGAATCAAAATCAACTCATCGATACATAACTGAGCATCATTACAACCACGCAACACTACTTTGAGAAACAAAAACCTTTTTAAGCCAACCGATGCTCTCTAGTAACACTTTAGGTAATAAGATATGCTCCACTATTCGTTTTGTTGGTTTCACGAACCAGTTTTCACTTTTCACAAAAGGAAAGAAGCCAAGAAATGATAAAGATTACCGAAGACTGAAACTTGTAGCAAGACCAAGCCTGAGGTATTATTAGATTCCGCTGTGCAAAGACCACTCTTAACACATTTTAGAGATAGAGACTTCATACTCTCTATGTATGGCCATGATTAACTTTTCACATTGGCATATCCTCTATATAAAAATGAGAAGGTTATTCTTATTTCAAAATATTGAAGTATAAACGGATGATAAAAAATGATTATTGCTAATAATTAGTAAGAACGACTTTTTGTTTTTAAAATATACATATTTTGCCAATATGTGCACAGATATGCAAAACCAAACAAAAACCTGCGAAGTGGCCGCATATCTTTTATTACATCTCACAGAATACCCACGAGTTTAGGACCAAACCCTTAAATTTTTGTCGAGACTGATTTAATGGAATATGTCCCTTACTGACAAAATCCATATAATACATATTGTCTAATAATAATTGATATAACTGATTTGAGACATTTTCAATTTTGTTAGTTTATCATTCTAATGAGTAAATGAATCTAATGGAAGATCCTGCAGCTCTCTTAATCTTGGAAGAGTAAGGGAACTATACAACCACGTTGTTATCGATCACCAATGAACAACAACGGTAAAATTTCCAAAATGAATAAATTTCAGAAAGTAACCATTAAGAAGAAAATGAATTGAGGAAAGTAAAAAGAAGCAGAAAGGGGAAAAGAGAATTTAATGAGAAAGAAAAGGAAAGCATGTGGAAATAAATGAATGGGCACAACAATAAGAGCTCTGTCTCTTATAGGACAAACCAAATGTAACAAAACAAATATGGCTTCTCTCTCTCTTTCCCTTCTTAAATTTCATTGCCTCCTCCATTAAAAGCACTTCCACTTTCCCTTTTCTTTTTTCCCCTATTTTCTTATTTTCTTACCTTCAAATTTTAAGTTTCTTTCAAAATAAAATAATAACTCCTTTACTCATTTGTTTCAAAATACGGAAACTGTACACAGAACCATAATGCAAATTAATAAACTACAGTTACATGATAAAATCTAATTAAAGAAACGAATATCAATGGTTTTATTTGCTAACATATATTATGTTTGTTATTTTATATCTTCTAACGGATGTAAATATGTGCTTGGCTATCACTTTTCTAATGAAACTCCAAATACAACATATATAACCTAAGAAACTCTTTTCATTGATGGCTCTGAGACCATCGGGGGTTTTAAGCGGGTTCAAGAATGAAGTTCATGAGTTTTTTTTATTAAATATAAATGAAGAAAGCCCAATATTCATGAAATTTAGTCTTTAAGAGGCGTTTATGCGTGACGTGTCCAAATTTGATTGGTTGGGTTTTGGGGAAATTTTTTTTCTCCACCTCCTCTCTTTTTCTCTCTCTTTCTCTTTTCTTTTCCTCTCTTCTTCAACTTTTTTTCTTTTTATATTTTCTCTTTCTTCTCAAAATTTTATTAATAAAAAATTTGAGATAAACCACATGAGGGTTCACGATTACTGATTACTGATGGATGCTCTGATGATTCCAAATTCTGATACCAAATATACCGTATTGGAATATGAATTTTAAGAGATTCTTTATTAATAAAGATAGATCAAATGTAAGAAATAAATTAGCATTCTCATTTCATTTCTCAAGTTAGAAATAAGTCTGTAACATGTCAATACCCTATGCAAACAAAAATGGTTTGCTATACTTTCAAGAAATCGGGACTCCATAACGCATCTTGGCGTTCACCGCAAAGTTGGTGAACTTCGAACATCCTCCCGAACGGTCGGCAAATTCCGCTGCATTGCCAGTCAAACGACGCCGCACACACATTTCCCGTCAGAGCATTCAATTGACAATCTGAAATTTCAAAAAAAGAAACAAAATATTCGATGTTTAGAAAATGATTAACCGAAAATTTGAACCATACCGGATTAAACCGGACAAAGGTTGTCAATATTCAGACAAAACAAGAGCTTTGCTTCTGTACCGGGAGGAGTTCCACAACAGAGTGTTTTGTCATCGACATGTTCTACATCCAATCCTATGAACCACGAACCTAACGAGACGTCTTCATTCGCATACTTGTGTAGCAAGTTCCTAAATCCAATCAAAACAAGACGAAAGTTTCAGAGATTTTTCTTGCGGCTCACAACTTCACAAGCTAGATAAGAACTTACTTACTGGTTTATCAAAATGTAAGTTGCTAGATCTTTAGAAATGGCATATAATTGTCCTGTGGCATGTCGGAAATAGTTGTTACCGGCCTCCCCAAACTTCCAATACTCCGGTTCATGGTACTTGACGTTTCTATTTTCACAGGTAAAGCTGAGAAATTTTAACTACTTATCTCACAAAATCATCTACAATATTGCATCTAACTTACTTTTTGGCTAGGACTGGTCCGGATTTCATACAACCTGCATAAACCCTAGGTTTCTTGCGGTGTTCTTTTAAAGTCATCGCGAGTGTTCCTGCAGCAGAATCAGAAAGATATTTAAGATTACCCAAACAAAGATTACTTCAAGATCATCAGTTGTATATATTGATATGAAGATATGATTGTTTACCAAGATTCACGTGAACATCATCGTCGACTTTGATGTAGAATTCTGCGTCCCATAAAGAAACAGCGGTTGCGAAATACGTCTTTGTCTTGGCTGATAATTTCATGTATCCCTCTGTGTGTTCCTGTTTCAAAAGAGCAAAACAAATCAAAGAAAGAAAGCTTGTTCGACAAGAAAGGTTTCAGGATATAGAAGAAGAAACAATAGTCCAATCAATTAGCCAAAAAACAAAAACAAAAAAACCCACCAGTCTCAAGAAATCCCCATGAATTTTCTCCTCAGCTTCAATAGATTTTTCAAGAATCCCACCAAGCGACGTACTAATGGAGAAATTCAAGAACATTATAATGAATTAAAGCCAAAATATCGCATATTGTTTGATAAAAACCTAACGATAAAATATGTACCTGTGACCTATAACAAAACGTACGATGATGCCCTTCTCTTCCTCGAGCTTTTTAAGCTTGTTCCCTAAACACCGAAAAAAATGTTTAAAGACTTGAGATTAAACATTCGAAATCAAGAAAACCGAACAAGCAGGTTTTATACCTTGTGGCATCCATGTTGCACGAACGGAGTCACGTCTCCTACGGCTACTAAAAGCAGTGTTGATCCCAACAACCATAAAGTATTTTCTTTTCTGAGTCTGTTTTGATATGTTAAACTTTCCCAACAAAGACTCGCGCTCAGATCTAGCAGCAACTAGCTTCATCTCTAAGCTTGAAATAGATTTATCCAAGATCCTGTTATCAAAGTTTTTACTCCAAGAAGTTAACATATGTAGCTTCGTGCCGGATTAAAATGGTAACTATCTGAATATGTTATAAACCTGATACTGTTGTTAGCACTAAAGTTACCAATATCACCAGATATTAGATTTAGTTGCGTATTCTCAAGCTTAGAGATTCTTGGTATGTCTTTAGCTTTGGGTATTGTCCATATCCTGTTACAATGATCATTAGCTAAATTCACATGTTTCACATACCAAAAATAAAACTTCACTTAGAAAAATAAAGATCAAAAGAAACATAAACCCCATCAAAAATGAAATTCAATAAATCAACTTGAACACTAATAACTAAAAGCAATATATATATATATATATATATATATAGACGCAAGAAATAACAATCAGAACAGTTATGATCAAGAAAAGAAGAAGTTGGATACCAGAAGTAAGAAGAAGCTTTATATAAGAATCATTGAGAGGACAATCAAAATGCCATGAAAAGGGTTTGTAAATTTAACCTATTAGTAAAGAACATTCCAAGGCAGAAGCTCGCGAGGCACAAGGACAATGCACAATTCCTTGATATGACATTTCTTGGAGAAAAATAGTAATCGCCAATACCTCCTCCTCTGCTCTTAAATGACATTTGGTATTGCTAATAAACCTTTTGTATTTATTAATCAAAGAAGATTTTACTGACAAGGGAATTTTTTATTGTTTTGGCTGAGTTTGATTTAATCTCTCTCTCTCTCTCTCTCTCTCTCTCTCTCTCTCTCTATCACTCTAGTCTCTATATACCTGCAAGAGATGCATAGAACAAGAACAGCTCACTTTTATCTCTCACCAACTGCTTCACTTTCATTCTTTTTCCCTGCAGGTTATAGAAATAAACAAAAGTTTTAACGTTTAAGAATGGCGTTTTCTATTAATTATGGAATTTGGAGTTACGAATATATCAAGACATCAAGAAACTGATGATTGTTAGGCTACAAACGTAATGAACGTAATGATTTTTCAGTTTCAAAAGCTCAGGAAAAAAAGAGTTTCTCAACTACAATTTGTTATTTTCCCAGTCAGATTCCAAATTCAACTGAGACTACGAAATGGGTTTCATACACTCATAAACAAAAGTTTTTCTTCTTCACCACACCACACTCATATATTTAGTGACCAGTTCATCTTCACCACAAACTCAATCTTCTTCTTCTTCACCGTCACTGCATGCGGAACATCCAAGGCACTGAGGAAAGCGCTTGACCATCATAACAGACTCGTCTCTGCTGAATCCTTCAAGAATATGCATCAAATCGCAAGGAAAATCTTCTAGAATTTCGATCGTTTACGACTTCAGTCACAGAGCTCAAATCCAAAACTTGGGGAGAAAGGAAACAATTTCTAAGGTTACTTCCGATTTAATTGGCTCAATTGGTTGACTATTTGTTTCCTACAAGTTAAAAAAAAAATTCCGGCTGCCGGGCTTCAAACCCGGATTTGAGAGACTCGAAGAGCCTCTTAGAGCATCCACAACGCTGTCTCTTAAGCGTCTCTAACAAAAATTTATTAATATAATAATTGAAATGGATTGGATAAAATGCAGAAACGTTTCTTCTCTGGGAATAATTAAAAACGTTTCTTCTGTCATCAACAAAAAAAACTCTTCCTTTCTCTTTCTTCTTTTTTCTCTTACCAATTTCTCTCTCCTTTTTTTCCTTTTTTAGTATTCCTCAAATTTAATAATATAAAAATTAACAAGAAACCTATTTTGCGTTTCAGCGTTGCGGATGCTCTTAGTCTGACAAATTAACCTTTGTGCTACAGCGGATCTAATTGCTAATAAATGAGTACAATTTAATTTATTGAAGAATTTCGATTGTTTACGACTTCAGTCACTTGCGGAACTCAAATCCAAAAGTTTGGAAAGAAAGGAAACGATTTCCAGGGTTTACTTCGAATTTAATTGGCTCAACAGGTTGACTATCTGTTTCGTACAAATTAAAAAAAAAAAGTTTTCCACTGCCGAGCTTTGAACCTGGATTTGAGACTCTCGAAGTGCCTCATAGTCTGGCAAATTAACCTTTGTGCTACAGTAGATCTAATTGCTAATAAATGAGTACAATTTAATTTATTCAAGAATTTCGATTGTTTACGACTTCAGTCACTTGCGGAGCTAAAATCCAAAACTTGGAGAGAAAGAAAACGATTTCTAAGATTTACTTCGGATTTAATTGGTTCAATTGGTTGACTATCTATTTCGTACAAATTAAAAAAAGGTATTCCGCTGCCGGAATTCGAATCCGGATTTGAGAGACTTGAAGAGTCTCATAGTCTGGCAAATTAACCTTTGTGCTACAGCGGATCTAATTGCTAATAAATGAGTACAATTTAGTTTATTCATTTCATGTAATTAAATGGGCTTTCACAACTCTTTACAGTCCTTTATTTACCTTAGAAATATTTTGGGCAGGAAAAATATTATACAATTTAATATTAGCAAATACTTTTTTTGTTAATTAAATAGCAAATAAAACTTAAAATTAAGTTTTATTAAGTAGTTTGGACTTTAAAGATTATTCTGAGATCTACAAACAGTTTTATAGTTTTTTGTTTTGAAAGTAACTTTTGTGCTACAACAGATCTTCATTACATGTAAATTTAAATGGCTTTCAAAACCTTTTAATTTATTTCATTTCTTCACCGAATTTTTTTTTTTTGAATTCTTTCCATTATTGCATTCAAGTTTAAACCACGATAATTCCAACAACAACCGCATTACATTCACTTGCAGACAAAATCCTAATAATTTTTTTGGCACATCCGTAACTGTTTTAGCCACTAATTCGCTACGAATTGTGTTCGTAGTTATTTTGTAGATAATTAGCCATGGATTTGCCAGCGAAATGCCACAAATATTAAGTTTTTTCTGATCCGTAGCTTTTTCGTGGTTTTTCCATAGCTAATTAGAAAAAGCTACGGAATATTCGTGGCAAACTCGTAGCTATAGGAAATTTTTTTAGTAGTGACAAACACAAACGAGTTTAGTATTTTAAATCTTCTTTTGGAAGCAATAGCAGTGTAGGTTGGATCCCTCAACGACCGCCCAACAGAGTGGAGGAATCTACTACTTATAATCGTTTTCCAAATTCTGTTTTCACCTTTGAACTTTTTTTTTGTGGCAAGGCTTTAATAGACTTGACAAGCTGTCTAGAGTGATTGGGTGTTCTTGATTTACTCATTTCATAGTGTAAAAATGCTATACTTTAGACATCCAGACATTGATTAAGGCAGGCAGATGATAATTGTCGAGTTTACTTTAACTTCCAGACATCAGATGTAATAGAAAAGAAGGTTGCATAAAGAAATAACACCAAAAGAGCTTCGTTTTCTCCTCCGAAGATATATAAAGAATTGTTTAGATAAGCTTTGCCCTTGATGTTTTATTTGGAAGTAAAAGAAACTTGAACATAAACATACACACATGCAATGCCCTCACACCGAATGAGAACAGAAGTTACACTTGGTAATTACATTTCATGAGGTTATTTTTAAACCTTCTTTTGGTTGCAATGGCTGTGTAGGTCTGATCCCTCAACAACTGCCCAACAGACTGGAGGACTCCCGTGAAAACGCAGGAGCCTTGAATCAAGAACAACAACACAACTTAACACAAGATTTTTCTTTCAACTTAAACTTTAATTATTGCTAGTAAATCTGTTAACACACCTTACAAGTTGTAACACGATTTAGAACAGACTCAAGACACACCCTGATCTGTCTCCCTAGCTCTCTCTGTTCTTCGATCGATACTTGATCTCAGAACTCTCCTAGAAAAACCCTTAACTCTTGATGCAGACTCTAACCTCTCAATCTCTCACCCTTATGCTAAGTGCTCTCTAGTAGTTGTGTTAAGCTTCTACAAGGCTTCAACACCTCTACTTATACCTAGTAGACTAAGCGGCTATACACGCCAAAAACCCTACACCACAGCTTCCATTTCTGTCATTTGATGCATATTTCCTATTTCCTTAAACTTTTGCTTGTTTAAGGAAATCTTCCATTTTTCCTGATCCGTTCAATTATTCCCATCCAACTTTGCTTTTTCTTCAAGACTTCCATTTCTTCTAGTCCAGCTCAGCTGCTCATCTGGCTCCTCGTTCCGAATGCTTCACTTGTCACGTACTCCATGCTTGTGGCAGTTCATTCTTCACTCCATCTGGTACAGCAACTACGTCAAGTACAGCTACACCTTCATCCCGTATTTTTTTTGGCAACAAGCACAGCATTCCAAATCTGTACCTAGGAACGGCACGTCCCCGCACTCGCCTAAGAACTCACGCTTAGCTATTGTAGCTCTTTCGTATACACAAACACATTCATACATGAATGAATATTCACATCCCTTTGAATGGAAGCTGGTCCGGGTCACTCGGATAATAAGGTAGACGTGTTTTGCTGCATAGGTAGTCTAAAGGGTAAAACAAAGTACTGTAGTCTTTCGATTTTAGACTATTATTACGTGCTTAAGTTTGAAAAGACACTAATCCAAACATATAGTGGTTAGGAAAATGTTGTGTTGGGATTAGTGTAGATTACCTGAAAAGGTAAATCTCTAGATCTTGCGGTTCCACGCACATCAACAATGGTTGGTCGAAGGGATATACTAAATTGTGATCCATTTACCATTGGAACAATCATGAGATCGATAAATTCCACGCAATTCTGGACTAACTCTTAATTATTGGTCAAGAAAAGATTGCTCCTTCCATTTTCTATTTGCCTTTTGATAAGAAGATAGGTTTAGAGATAGTATTAAGGGAATTGCTTTGTTTCTCCTCCCTCCATTTATAGTTTCCTCAAATACAAGTAAATCAAATAGCTCGTTTCTGTAAATCCATACAAATCTTTGCAACCCATACCTTCTCTAGTCAGAATTTTTTTTATTGTTTTGGCTGAATTTGATTCAATCTCCCTCTCTCCCTCTCTCATTCTAGTCTCTATATACCTGCAAGAGATGCATAGAACAAGAACTGCTCACTTTATCTCTCACCAACAAAAGTTAACGTTTGAGAATGGCGTTTTCTATTAGTTATGGAATTTGGAGTTACGAATACATCAAGACGTTAAGAAACTGATGATTGTTAGGCTACAAACGTAATGAAAAATTCAGTTTCAAGAGCTCAGGAAAAAAACAGAGTTTCACAACTACAATTTGTTATTTCCCCAGTCAGATTCCAAATTCAACTGAGACTACGAAATGGGGAGGAAGGAAACAAATTAACAAAAAATTCCGCTGCCGGGCTTCGAACCCGGATTCCAAGCATAATTGCAGAAATTAACCTTTGTGCTACAGCGGATCTGATTTCTAATAGGTAAGTACGATTTAAATTATTCATTTCATATCATTAAATGGGCCTTCACAACTCTTTACACAGCCCTTTATTTACCTTAGAAAAACTTCAGGCCAAAAGATTGCTCAACAAATTAACAGAAAGTTGTTAAATATTATGAGATTCTAGGGTTCAACAAATTTCTGGGCTAACCCTCAATTATTGGTCAAGAAAAGATTGCTCCTCCCAAATTTTCTATTTGCCTTTTGATGAGAGGACAGGTTAGAGATAGTATTAAGGGATTGCTAAACTCCCATAAAGATTTCCTCCGTAGATAGTAATCAAATCCAAGTAAATCATATAGTAGCTCGTTTCTGTAAGAATATCCAAGGCACTGAGGAAAGCGCTTGACCATCATAATCATAACAGACCCGTCTCTGCTGAATCCTTCAAGATTATGCATCAAATAAAATAAAAAATCTTCAAGAATCTCGATCGTTTACGACTTCAGTCACTTGCGGAGCTCAAATCAAAAACTTGGGGAGGAAGGAAACAATCAAAAACAAGTCTGTGATTACCAGTTCCATAATGGATATGATACTGCCTATCTTTGGATACTGTAACTCAAAGATTAACTTCAACAAAAAAAAAAAAAAAAAAAAACTCAGGACAAGAGTTCCAGAAAAAAAAGATTAGAATTTGTTATTGTCCTAGTTGGATTGCACATCAGAAGGAAATTGGGGTTACATTGAGATTTACAAAAGCACAAAACTGGCTTCAGAAACTCATATATTTAAACGTAGAAGCTCTTCCTCTGTTTCCTACAGTCAGCATCAAAAGATCCACAGATGAATCTAAATTTGACAGAAAAAAACAAACACTAAAGTGAAACAAGGTATCCAGCAAAGGTAGACATCAACTCAGCCACAAGCTCCTTGTCCACGTGCCTCCTCACATACTTGTTTAAAAAAGCTTCATCCGTAATCGCCAACACAGCCCACAGTGGAGGGAGTTCACTTCCAATATATCCTTTGGACAAGAGAGCTTTGATTACGTTACACCTTGGTACAATCCTCTTCTCAAAGCTTAATCCATATACCTGAGGAAACAAAACCACGGCCTTTAGTGGCCAATTCATCTTCCTTACCGAAAACTCAGTCTTGCTCTTCACACTCTCTGCAGAAGACCCCATGACTTCAGGATAGCGCTTGACCATCATCGTGAACTCATCTCTGCTGAATCCTAGTCCTAGAAATGTTTCAATGGAGTTGGCTATCTTCTTCTCCGAGCGAGCCAGAAAGAGTGGATTCTTCTTGAAATTATGCCATACATCCCCCACAGCAAAGCCTAACCTCCTATATACATTGACTTTTTCCTCTGTTGTTTTGTCAGTGAAGCAGTAAATAACGTTTAGAGCCTGGATAAACTTTGGGTTTTTGGATCAAAACCCATCTCAACCACCTTCTTCAGGGATTCTTCAAATCTTTTGTTTCCAGATACAGACTGGAAATTGGAGACGAGCAGAGAGAACAACAGCTTCTGAGGCACACCAAGTTCTCGCAAAGGCAATATATTTCTGATTTTATTCTCCTGCTTACTACCCTCTGGCAAAGAATGACACAACTTTATATACTTGGAGCTCCTATCCGCTTCTATAATCTCTCAAATATGTTTTTTTGTTTTATTGTTTTGGCTGAGTTTGATTTTTTCTTTCTCTCTCTCTCTCTCTCTCTCTCTCTCTCTCTCTCTCTCTCTCTCTCTCTCTCTCTCTTCTTCTTCATTGTGTTTTAATTTTATTCTTTATGCTATTTCCTTATATTTTTTGTTTTTATCACTTCTCGTTCTTTTATTTTCTGTCTTCTCTTACTTCATATTTTTTTGGTTTTTCTTTTTTCATATTCTTTTATTTTTCACTTCTTTTCTTTCTTCTTTCTTATTGTTTTCAACTTCTATTTCTTCTATTTCTTCTTCCTCTTATACATCTTTCATTTCTCTTACTTCTCATCTTTTTATTTCATCTTCATCAAAGTTTCCAACTTCTACTTCTTCTATATGTTGTGTCTTGATCTTCTTTTTTTCCTTTTTATCTTTCAGTTTTCTTCCTTTTTGGATTTTTCTTCTTCTCCATCATCAACTTCTCAAACTTCTTCTTCTTCTTCCAAGTTTTCTTTTTCTTTTTATTCTTCCTTTTTTTTCCTTCTTCATCACCTTTGTCATTTTTGTTCTCTCTAAATTCATATTCTTATAGGATACAGTTTTACATATGACAAGAAGCTCAGTTTTACGTATGACAAGAAGTCCTTGATAAGTCAAATATAATCACTAAATCGTCTAAAATACTTCTATAAGTAATAACTAATGTATCTCAGGTGTTACTGGCGGAATCCATTTCTAGAAGTTACCAATCCAAACAGCTAAAAAAGTCATAATTTCAATTTATTTTAAACTGACAGAAACCAGAATCATTTTTCCATTTCAATGTATCGTCATCACATGATTCGATTTTCACTATTTCTAGAATGTATTAATAAACCTAGTCTAAAGGGATTACATTAAAAAGTGTTTTTTAAGAAGATTGATACATTTAAGGAATATGATAAAATTGACTCACTTCTTCATGAGCTGCAATGCTTCTGTTATTCTTTAAGGCTATCAATTTTCTCGTGGGTTTTAGCTTTTAGGTTCACTGAAGGATCTGCGCTTCTTTCCATTTAGGATCAGAATCTGGAAATATCTGACCCATAAAAGCACAACAACACAACTGTAAAAGACAATATTACACAAAAAATAGTTATATTTTAAAAAGAAGGTGAGAGAAAACGTCAAACAGAAGGGAAATATGGGAGACGATGCCACATGAACAAAAAATAATAACAAAACAATCGCAAGGAGATAAAACAGAACGAAATAAACGCAAAGATACAAAACCACAAACATGAGAACAGGAAACAAATATATAGCTCGCTAGAGCAGGAACAATGTATACACAGAGCAAATATAAGAGCTAGAACCACCTACACTGAAAAATAACAAATCTCTTTGATCAGTTATCAACGAAGAACAACGAACAACGCATAAACAACAACAGAAT